>NC_143205.1:19892500-20196250 GCF_051530095.1 Phoenix dactylifera
GCTTCTCAAGTCTTAAACAAACATGTAAAGTCTCGCTCCAGATGCTCGACCCTCAGCAAGACTTGTAACTTACTTGAAATGCCCCATCAATTTTGTTAGCAGCTTGTTTATCAGCTAACATATATATCTATAATATTACACAAACACAAAGGAGTTGATAGAAAAATTTTGACCATACATAGTGCACATGCAACAGCAGCAGCAAAACTATTTCTTCCAATGATAGTGCCCTCAAATGAAAGTTCAATTAAGTATTGATTTTAAACATCAAAAGAATGTTAGAAAATCAATTGAATGGCTCGAAATCATATCAAAAAAGAAAAACATGAATGCCTGAAATTAATTCTAACGAACAATTGAATATCAATTTTTCAAATATTGATCATTAGAGGTGATAAGCTGGTGTAGCAACAGCTCAAATTCAAAGCAAAAGAACATGTAAAGACAATTTGTTTCCATCATCACATCCTTGCAAAGACCCCCCGCCCCACCAAAAAAAAAAAAGTTCCTAATTCATCATTCTCCATTGATCGAAATTTTTATTCGCATCTCATGCTGCTCATGCCCATCTAACGATCTACAGAAATCTTCAGAACACTCACCCCATGATTCATAGTCTCCTTGACATCAAGATGTCCATCATCCACGAAATTCATTAGTGAACCTCTTGTAGATGCTGAAAGAACGTTTGGTCCAGCCATAGGATTACACTGGCAAGCTGCAATGCAGCAGAGCTTTGAAGTTAATAAGAGTTGCATGGATTCATATACCGGTCATTAAGGGAATCAAAGGGCTGTGCCCTTCAGCAAATACAAGAAGCTACTACTAACAAGTGCAGTACAATTAACTCATTGCAGAAATTCATACCAGTTCTATTCGCAACACATGATATATAACAGCGGAGATTAGTCTTTGCACCATCTTAAAACATGTCATGCATGGTACAGCTGTAGTGTTAATTATCATTCAAAAGCTAGTTTCAGCCATTTGTATTACTAGAGCAGATGATGTTCACCTAGGATCTAGAAAAATGACATGAGACGTAAAGATGCTTCATAAAGGAAATTAGAACTGAATAGTTTATGTACAGAAAGATGTTACCTGATTCAGGATACAACTTGTTTGGAGTGTTTGGAGAGGAGCTTTTCATTTGCATCTGAGAGGTATTAGAAGGGTCTTTGATCGCATCGTTATGTACTTTCAAATTCGAAGCAGAAAATGGATGGGGCAGATCATCATATAGAGAACCATGATATGAAAGTAGATAATTCATAAGATTTGCTCTCAGTGCGTTAGTTGACATTGGAAAGATAGACGTGAAAAGTGAGTCTAAATTGTTAGAGGAGGCCTTGAGGCAGTGACAACCTATAGAAAAAGAAGCTTAACTAAGTCAACCTTAGTTTCAAAATACAGAAGAAAAGCTCGATATACTGTAAACAATATATCAACATTACTATAGATTCCAACGATACTTCTAATGAGAGCGGTACAAATAGTTGTCAACTCAAGCCCAGACAACACTGTGTCATTCATCAAGAATACATAATTCAGCATATACAAGTTATAGATTTATTTGATTAATGTATTTGGGTTGATTCACCTACAATATAGACCATTCAACATGATTAAAGTTAGAGGAAAAAAAAAAGAAGAAATGAAATGTAAGATCAAGTTATAAATTGTGAATTGTGTTCGCATCAATCATTAGTTTTCAGAATCAGATTAAGCACAGGCATCAAATATAAAATACACGAAGCATTCACGGCTCCACGCAGGCTGTGACCTAGTTGGAATTGCAAGGCAGGAAGCTGCAACGCCTTTGACGACTCCTGCTCAACCTGTCCAGCGATCATTTCATCCCAACCTCCTGTCGCTTCCACTCCATTCGACGCCGTTTCCTCGGCGCTGTCAAATAAAGGCATCATCACCAGCTTGGTCACCGGCTGTCCCGCCGAACCAGAACCAACGCCGGCGCCTCCTCCCGTTGCCATCTCCGAAGCAACGACGAACTCGGCGGTGACTTGACCTCCTTGGGACATGATTAGGAGGAGCCAAAATCTTAGAAAAACCACTAGATATATATTAGGAGGGAGGTCATGCGAGTGTCAGAATAATGGTGGTGTTCCTTTCATGCGGCGTGGAGAATTCTAGAGTTCTAGAGCAGATTATGAGTTCATTTTGTGCCTAAAAATAGCATGGGAGAGAGAGAGTGCATGCGTGTGTGGCTTTGGGAATCGGCAAGGATATATTGGAGGGCGAAGTCAGAAGTAATAAGAGAGGAAAAGAGGAGAGAGAGAGAGAGACCCAAGTGGGGGAGTAATGAGGCCGGCCGAAGGATATCGACGTCCAGGTGGAAAAACGAAACGCACCGGCCGTTATTTTGCGTGCCCCACCTCCACCATTAATGGCGTATCATAATACCCTGGGCTCTTCTTTTGAAGCAAACTGTGAAATAGGAACTGGTAGGATGAGAGAATGGAAGCTGGCCTTTTTTAGGGTAGATGACGACATTTGGGTACGCCGTGGTGCTGCGAGATAAAGTTGGTCCCATCTGCTGTTTCGTAGCGTTAATGGAGGAGGGGAGCGTTTTCGAAGCTTTTGCGAAGTGGGGCGAGGGATTGATGGTGGAGTTGTTCCCGAGCTCTATCGATGGGGTCTACGTGGAGTCCATCCATGGAATGGTGGTTGATGCTGTGATGGCGGTGGTATCGGGTAGGATGAGCCAATCATTGTCGTCCAACCGTTGGATTTCTGCCAAGTTGATTCGGTCAAATTGACCGTCTTCCATCAAGGGGAATAAATTTAAGAAGAAAGATCTTCTAAGCCACCCTACTCTAACGGCACCCAATTTATATTCCTGCGACCCTAGAAGCTGTATGCAGTCATCGCAGTGATGACCCCAGGATGATGGAAGATGTAGATGGACGTAACAAAACCAGTGTATTTGATTACATTTTCAAATCGTCCCCACTTTTAAAATGTTTGCTGAATCTAATGATCTAGACCCATCCTTAAAAAATCACCCGAAGATAGTGACGTGGACGTAGAATTTGGAGGCAGAAATATTCCTTCAACCAGAATTAAAATATTAAAATATATGAAATATATTAGGAATAGCTTTAGTACTCGGTGATTTTGGATTTTCATAATATACTAAATAGATTTTGGATTTCTATAATATACTAAATAGATTAACCGTGAATATCCTAATATCTTTAGTCATTGGAACATAGCATACGGTAATCTTAGATCATTGAAGATCAGATAATTCTAAAATAAAAATTATTGGTGATCTCGATCACAATAGCAATTCTATTTAGATCACCAGATGCTACCTAAAGCGGCCCATCTAAACCTACGGGAAGTAGTCGGATTTATTGCAGTCGTTTAATCTTTGCTCATTGGCTTATGGCATGCAATGTATGTTAAATATAAATTCAGCATGCACACGTATGATCTAAAAATACATGCAAGAGAGTACATTTTTAGTTTCATCATTGATAAAATGTTTCTTCCAACAAACGTATGAAAAAAATATGGAGGTAAAACTCGACATTGATGTTGGAGAGTATGGTTCTGTATATTAGCATTTTTTTTATGAATTGCACTAATATCTTAGTACGATTTCGTAAGATAGTAATCTTGGTGGTTCGATATGTGAAAGTTGGGTCGCACATCCTTCAATTCCACAATCAACAAAGATACAAAAATTTTTTCCAAAAAAATAATAATAATTGCACAAAAAAATAATAAATTTTGCTGACTAATAATAAATTAAAAAAAGTCTACATATCATATATAAAACAGCATGCATAGCTATCAGTAAAAAAAAAAAGAAAAAGAACAAGACTAGCTTGCTAATGAGAGGAAAGCTACCTAAAATAAAAGATGATTACAAAAGTAATGCCTATAACATGCACAACCTATATATTCCACGAATTAGTATTTTAATTTTTCTATTTCTCCACTATTTTTCGTTCCCACGTACTGGACGACATTCCTTACCATTCGTTCACCTTGATATCTATGCCTCATCGCCAATGTTGTTGCCGTGAATCTAGTCAGGTTAGACGGTCCTTTTCATTAAATTCGGAGCTTCCTTCCATTTTTTCCGCCGCGCTCTGCTCTCATCTCGTCGCCCGACCGTCTAAAAAGCGAAATAGCCCTTCTTTTCCTCCATTTTTTTTTCACTCCACCTTCTTAATCTTTTCCCCCTCCGCCTCGTCAATCCAGAAGAAGGAATCCCTCCTTCCCTCTCTCTCTCTCTCTCCACAACGAAAAAGGAGAGGGAGGGAAAGGGAGAGAGAGAGACAGAGACGAGAACTAAGAAGAAGCCTTCGGACGACGGGAGGGAGACAGGTCTCAATCTCTGCCCCTTTCCTTTTCTCTAGATTTTCTTATAATTTTCTTAGTTCTCTTAGACGAGAACTAAGAGAAGCACGCTAATTTCGGGGACCGCGCTCGGTCGGCGCTGTTGTTTATCGTCTCCTGACCTGGCCCTGCCTCAAGCCGCGCGAACAACCATTTCATTTTTCTCTACTCTTTATCTCTCTCCCTGTTCTATAACGTTGCAGGATGGAAGAATAGAAAAGGAAGGAAGGAAGGAAGCAAGGCCTCTTCTCCTCTGGCGCTGGGCTTGGCTGTCGACGCTCTTTTTTGACAGCCGAGCCGGCGCCTACCTTTCTCCCAATTCCTCGGTGAGTCCCAACTCCCCCTTCACCTTAATGCTATTATAGAGTACAACTAACTCGGTCAACAATACCCAGCAAGTTTCAATTTTTGTTCCTTTGGCTCGTCCTGCTTCCGCGTAAAGCTCTTGTCTTTTTCACCCCCTTCGTACCTGCAATTAGTTGGAACGCGTATTTCCGTCCTGATGGCTTCCCTTTCCGGCATTCTCCACCGGCCTCTCTCCACCGCCGCCGTCATCGCCCTCGCCGCCGTGTCGACGGACCTCCCCGACCGCTTCTCTCCCTCCAAGCCATCCGAACTCGATGCCGCGTCGCCACCCGCCTCAGCGGTGGTATCGGAGCCTCCGCGGCACCCCCGGATTTCCTTTGCCAATCCCTCCGGCCTCTCTTTCATCTCCAAGGTTCAAAATTTAAGCCTTCACCATGTGCCGGATTCTTTGTTCGGATCGTGTTCGATACCAGCTGCTTCGCCGCCGGTCCTCCGTACCGTGTACCGCTATGCTAAGTTGGCCGAACCTGCTAAGTTCGATGATTCGACGCCGCCGATTCCTTCGTCGCCGGCGGAGGTTCTGTATCGATGGCATCCCCCTGACCCGAGAGCTTATGGGGTGTCAGGGAAGGATGGTTGCTCGGCTGCCAAGTCTCGGACGGTCGTGGTTTTGCTTGGCTGGCTGGGAGCGAAGCAGAAGCATTTGAAGAGATATGCGGAGTGGTACACTTCGAGGGGCTTTCAAGCCGTGACTTTTACCTTCCCCATGACGGATATCATCAGCTACAAGGCCGGCGGTGAGGCGGAGCAGAACCTTGAGCTGCTTGCTAACCATCTAGCTGATTGGGTTTCGGAGGAGAGTGGGAAGAATTTGGTTTTCCATACTTTCAGCAACACCGGCTGGCTGATGTATGCTTATTTCTATTGAGTGATTTCTCTTTTGCAACCCACTTCATGACTAAACTGTTCGGTTATCTCCTTGCAGCTATGGAGCTATACTTGAGAAGTTTCGGAAGCAGGACCCTTCAATAATGGGGAAGATCAAAGGTTCCATTGTGGACTCGGCCCCTGTTGCTGCCCCTGATCCACAGGTAAAGAAATTTATTAGCTATATTAGCACAATTCAGTACAAAATATGCTTTTGTAAGCTTTCTAGGATGTATATTCCTTAGTTTTCATGATATGTGGTCTGCAATATGTTCTGGTGCTTAATTTGTCTTGGATACTTTTTTGTAAGCATATTTAAGAACCAAAGTCTCTTTTCTTTGTTAGAAATTCTAGTACCTGTTCTTTCATGTTTATGGGATCTTCCGACTGTATAAGAGTTGACAATGACCTTTTTAGTCAAGTATTTTCCCACAATTCACATTCATCATGATTTGATTGGTTTGCATCGTTTATCATTTGCCTGAAAATAGCACACCCTTACTTCATGGGAACAATAATGTACACATTGATAGTAGAGTAAAATCCGAGCAAAGTTTGCAGGTTATATCTCTTCTTAAAAATCATCCTCCATCTTCCTGAAGGTTAAAGTTCATGACATTTACTTATGCTTTTGTGTTATCTGGATTCAGTTTTCGATGTTTTTCCTTATTTTCCCAAGGTTGTACACCCTAAGAATTCAGTTTATCTTGTCCATGTTGTAGGTTTGGGCTTCTGGTTTCTCTGCTGCGTTTTTGAAAAAGCAGAGTGTAGCAACTAAAGGAATGCTGAGTTCAAACGGATCGGGGAGTGGCATGATGGTTGCTGCTGATTCTGGTGTGAAACCTAAACCAGCAGTCATGGAGGTTGCTTTGCTGGCAGTATTGGAGAAGTTTTTTGAGGTTGTCCTGAACCTTCCTGCTATTAACAGGTAGCAACTTCCTTCAGATTGGTTACCTGTCTGTAATCTGTAACGTATGATGAGTTTTTATTCTTTACAATCTAATTAAACAGTACATTCATGCTCAATAGACTCAATCAAGTATAGGAGTTGATTTGGATCTTATGCAAGTCTGGAATATTCTGGATGGTTGCGCCTAGGAAGACCTTAGCCCTACATTTATTTTGAGTACTAGGCTAAATAGGATTAAAATCTTATAGTTTGATTTTATGCAGTGGTTGATAAGAGCATAGGTGTCCCATGGTACCACGGATATGGATGTTTTAGATGGCATATGCATTTGTATGCACATATTTATTTGTGTTCTGATAGCTCAAGCAACAGCATCAATGAGCTGAATTGGAGTTTGATTCAGGATAGTGCATGCATGGATGCAGAGGGAGTTTGCTTTTTTTTTTAATTAAAAGAAGAAAGAAGAAAGATGCAAGTGTGTGTGAAACACTTCTTATTGATTTTACCCTATCATACGGCTTAAGGAAGTTTCTTTTAGATGTCAAAATGTGTTTCCTGCAAATTCCAATAGATATTTCTTCTTATGGCATTGTCATTGAAATCTCCATGCTATCCATGAGATGTTGAACTTGATATTATGTTTGTATTACTTGATTGGTTCGACAGCTATGTTCTTGTTGACTGATATATACCAAGATATTAACTGATAATTTGCCTGCACTATTAACAGGAGGCTCTCAGATGTTTTGGATGTGTTATCATCAGACCAACCAAAGTGTCCGCAGCTGTATATATACAGCTCTGCTGACAGAGTTATTCCAGCGAAATCAGTGGAATCATTTGTAGAGAGGCAACAGAGAGCCGGGTATGAGGTCAGGGCATGTGATTTTGTGTCCTCGCCTCATGTCGACCATTTCCGAAGCCATCCAGGTCTCTACACTTCTCAGCTCACCAACTTTTTGGAGGACTGTGTGCTTACCGGTTGCAAAGATTTGTCATAAGTTCTACATATAGATATATATTGTGATGCTTTCATTCTTTTCCTGGCATTGATCTGTTTCTTGCCAGGCATAGCTAATTCAAGAGAAATTGTTCAAATTTCACTTGTGCATACATCGCATGATTCTAATATAAGAGCATATAGTTACAAAAAGAAGGAAATACATTCAATCGTTTTATTTCCCTGCACTCTTGAATTGCAATCAAAGAGCTTGTGCAGTAAATATTAAATGGCTAGTGCTTCAGCAAATAGCAGATGTTGTGGGGGGGGGGGGGGGGGGGGAGGGGGCCTTGAATTTAGTCCCACATCGGCTAGAGCGGAAAGGTTCCGTGCCTTATAATGAGGAGGGCGAAGCCTTTTCCTTACGAGGGCCCTTTTGTGGGACAAAACCGTGAGGGCAATCCCCCCGTCAGCGCTGGACGCGCGGGCCGGAAACGTCTCCCTCCGTCAGCGCTGGACGCGCGGACCGGAGCGCCCAAAGCGGACAATACCTCGTGGGGGACGCGGTCTCTTTCTGCTCGGCTCGGTTGGGACTAAGGCTGTTGCCGGGGTGAAAATCCCGCAACAGATGGCGCTAGAAGGAGGGCCAGCCTCCTCTCTCCATTGACTACCCTCCAGGACTGTGGGGGCCCGTTGGGGTAAAACCTGGCCGGAACCTTCCCGCTGGGGGGGCTATGTTGTGGGGGGGGAGGGGGCCTTGAATTTAGTCCCACATCGGCTAGAGCGGAAAGGTTCCGTGCCTTATAATGAGGAGGGCGAAGCCTTTTCCTAACGAGGGCCCTTTTGTGGGACAAAACCGTGAGGGCAATCCCCCCGTCAGCGCTGGACGCGCGGGCTGGAAACGTCTCCCTCCGTCAGCGCTGGACGCGCGGACCGGAGCGCCCAAAGCGGACAATACCTCGTGGGGGACGCGGTCTCTTTCTGCTTGGCTCGGTTGGGACTAAGGCTGTTGCCGGGGTGAAAATTCCGCAACAGATGGCGCTAGAGGAAGGGTCAGCCTCCTCTCTCCATTGACTACCCTCCAGGACTGTGGGGGCCCGTTGGGGTAAAACCTGGCCGGAACCTTCCCGCTGGGGGGGCCATGTTGTGGGGGGGGGAGGGGGCCTTAAATTTAGTCCCACATCGGCTAGAGCGGAAAGGTTCCGTGCCTTATAATGAGGAGGGCGAAGCCTTTTCCTTACGAGGGCCCTTTTGTGGGACAAAACCGTGAGGGCAATCCCCCCGTCAGCGCTGGACGCGCGGGCCGGAAACGTCTCCCTCCGTCGGCGCTGGACGCGCGGACCGGAGCGCCCAAAGCGGACAATACCTCGTGGGGGACGCGGTCTCTTTCTGCTCGGCTCGGTTGGGACTAAGGCTGTTGCCGGGGTGAAAATCCCGCAACAGCAGATATATAGGTATATGAAGAATAAGTTTACAAAACAGATATTTAGAGTGGCGAATGATTTGCAAAAAGTTTTAGCAGTTGATTCGTCATGATGTCATCCCGCGTACTATGCAGAGACATGCTACGGCGTGATTTTGGATGTTGGGTTGCTTTGCTCTGAACAGAAATCTGCACATGGATGTTTTCTTGAGACATACACTGATGTAATCTGCCTCTAAAAATTGCATTGGTTTGCCGATATCGTGGTTCTGTATGACAGATAGGTTGCTTTGCCCAGAACAGAACTCTGAACAGCGACACTTCTTGACATGTAGCTTGCTGTAATATGCCTCTAAAATTGCATGGGTTTGCCAAAATCCTGGTTCTGTATCATAAACAGATATGTGGGATAGCTCTTATCTTTCTCTATTTTTCCAAGCGAAATGTGGGATTAATCCTTGATCCAGTGGAATTACAGCACCTGTCTCTCAAATTGCAAAGGTCATTTCAGTATGCTGGCGATGGTAATACAGTCTAAGAGTCCAGTTTTGAATGTACTTGTGAGATGACGATGACGAAGAAGAAGAAGAAGAAGAAGTCCATGGATGGTTTCAGAGGCAAACAGGATAGTTGACTTACATCTCTAAGCTAAGATAGTTCAACTCTAAGAACTTCTGAAAACAGTTAAAAGTGCTTAATGTGTTCATAGATCATTAGAACAGGTCCCAAGCACAATAGTTATGTTAAATTAGGGTCTCAATTTTACAATGAATGTCATGAATGTGTGGATCAGTAGTTTTGAATATATACCCACTCTAGACAAAAGGGGCTTTTGTCTGTCTGCTAGGTTGCAATGCTGGTATAAAGACTGATTATCTAATTTATGAGGTCATCAATAATGTGAATTATTAGTAGTCTCACATGAGAATTCACCAACAAAACACTTGTATTTCACTCACTCATGTGGCATACAATGAGTACACATTCATGGTTATGTACAAAAGGCAGGCAAGGCTGATCCTATTTTGTGAATGGCATTTAACTGACTCTTCTGGAAAAAAAGAGTGGAGAGCCATTTCTACTGATTACAACAATTGTGATTTTCTTCACTCTATGTAGATAAACCATATGTTGAGGCATCCAACTCAAATCAACCAGTTTACTGCAAAAATCTTGCTTCTGAATCTGAGATAGCTTGCCTCAAGTACATGAAAGATCTCTGATAACTAACAAAACCCATAAACCAGAACTCAAATTCATCCTTAGTAACTATCTGCATGTACTTTTCGTTTGGCTTGTTCGCATTCTCACTCTGGCTGGCTCTCTTTATCCTTTCTAATGGGATCAAAACCTGTGAAAAGAGAACAAATTCAGCCAAGGCCTGCTGCAAAGATTTATTTAAAATGGCTGTAAGCCTAAAAGTACCTTGTAGGGAACTCTGGCCAATTCTCCTCTGGGAGAAGTGAGCGTTAGGGATCTATCACTACGGAACGTAATCTTCTTAGTTGAAATAAAGAGCAGCCCTGCAATAGGACCGGCCGTGGTTGACAGATAGCACTGAAAAGCCTTCAGCAGCTTCTCTCCTTTTTCAACAGAGAAATTTTGTCTGAAGACTCTCTTGACGCCTCCTGCTTGAAGAATCCTTGCACCCAAGCTCAACTTTCCCTTCACAGTTTCGGAGATATTGGGCCCCAAACTGACTGCAGAGTTTATGAAAGTGCAAGACATAAGTCCAAGTCATTACTTCTAGCAGTAGCAATCACCTACTGCCCTATGTATTGGGCTAAGCTTGTGAGCAATGTTTTCTGTCACAAGAATTTCAAGTCATTCTCTGACTGATAATAACTCGTAGTTATTGTTTTCTGGGTTTAGGATTCTTCTATTTAGCACCTATAGTTCGATCATCATATTCTATATGAAAGTAGCATTGGTTTTTCCATAATTTGAATTGAATTGATGAGATGGACAATTACCATGATCTCGGATGCCTTTCGCGTAGCTATCTGCTTTTTTGCTGAACTTGCTCATCCAATCAATCGCTGAACCCACTCTTTCTGCAAATAGAGAAGAGTTCTTTAGAACTTTTCCAAAGGCATTGAATAACATACCATGTGTCCAAGCATGTTTGATGAAGAGAGGAGGGGAGGTGGTTATTACTCTGTCTGAATTGGGAGGAACCATATGAGGTGGACTGGAGACATAAGCTACCAGCCTGAGAAGCAGAAGCAGGTTTGCCTCGACACTCAGCTGCATATCTGACACAGGTGATAGGAATGCCAATGACTTGATCATGGCTTGGCTTCTTCACATTTGATGAAGCTTCCATCTCTACTTGTCTCCTCTCCTTAAGAATGTCCCTCTGGTAGATGTCCTTTGGTCCAGAGAACCAGCAGGTAGGCCTTTTATAAGGTGAAGCAACCTTTGGAGCAGTGATTACATCCAAATAAATAAAGCACTAAATTAAAACACCACTTCATGATGCAGAGTCATCAGCAGCTCATTAAAGATAAATTCTTTGTTGTAAATCCAAAAAGAGAAAAAGAAAAAGTTCTCAATTCTTTTCTGTTCCTTAACTCTTAAATGAACTTGTATGGTAGAATCAACCCTCTACTCTGTTGCTGGTCTTTTCACAAAGTGGGGAGAAAATATGTCAAGATAAAAAGAGAATGACATACAGATGGGAATCAAAACTTTTTCTTAGTGCCTTCCATGTAATTCATAGCATATTTCCCTGATAGGCACACAGGTTTCTTATTATCCTATTGTCAGCAGAAGCAGAGGAAAAGAAAACATTATACACTTGAGTAGAGGGAAATTATTTTTCACACAGAGACATGCCATGTGCCTGGTTTGAAGTAAGGCAGCAATGCCCTAACTTTTCCTTTATGTTATTTTCTGTCATATTATGTTCCCCAACTACATCTAGTGCACTGACGCATCTCCAGGTCAGCAGTTTATTGTGCTGCCTGTCTTCATGGGCCACTTTATAGCAGCTTTCGAGACAGGAGGCTGGCTTACTTGTCTTTGTCTAGGTGGAAAGTAGATAAATGAGAAGGACCAGAGTAAGCAATTCATAACAAAATCCATTATTAAAGGATGAAGACCAAAGCAACCTTCTGATGTAAGGAAAACAAACAAAGTTTGTAAGATTGCATCGGCCAACAGAAAGATAGATGCATTGTTTACTCAAAAACAGGAAAAGTTTGATGCATTACGAAAACCCGACGATATATTCCTTATCTTAGGGTGATTCGCTGCTTATCTGTAAAGCTAACTTTTCCTGTGCTTTCCTTAGTCTGAGGTGGAAGGCTATTTTAAAGGGCCTTCCACTATAACTGCCTCCTTTTAGTCAAGATGATACAAACATTCGGATCAGATTGGATTTCCATTCAAGGTCAAGGTCCACTCAGGTCATGCAGTCACAGGACAAAATCACCAACCATACCATAACTAACAATCTAGAAGGCCACCCTTTAGATTGGGTATCTCAAGCCACATTTTTTTGGAGCTCCAAAGAAAAAACTCAGTGGTGCAAGTCCCAACTTGTCACAGCTATTTTAAATCAGCCACCTGCCTACCACGAAAAATTTTTGGACTCTAAGATAAAAGTGTTGCAAATACCACACAACGCTTTCGTTTAAATAATTCATAGAGCTAAAGGTAGAACACATACCATCTTAATGTAAAAAAAGATACAATAAACAGACACAAAGGATTATAACGCAACGAGGAAGAGTCAACTTGAGATGGAAAGAATTCAAAACACATTAATTAATGCCATGGGCTTCAGAATCCTGCATTTATTAGTTAACGTCATAGCCTTTAGAGTTCTGCATTTATACTCTTACACAAGTAGGAAGAATTAATACATCACACCATAACAGGACTCTCATGACCTAAGAGCTGCTCTCGTCTCATGTAACAACCACAACTACTACTTAATGCATGTGAACAGATCTTAACTACCGTTGCTATGGCTTATTTAGACATGATGCAGCAAGTTGACAGAATTCGACTATAGATTGAAACAGCCAGCTTATTCCACATCGAGGAAGAGGAGACAATAACAACACAGTAGGATCAACTCTCCCTTCTTTGTACACTAGGAGATCCTTTTGCTGCCGCTTATCTCATCGGTGAGATGTAGGAGGCATTGGGTAGGTCACTGGAGCCATGTTCATTGGCGCACCAGGGACTACAGCACCAGCTACTGGGGCTCCCACTCCATAGGCCATATGGGGTGCAGCAGGAACAGGCATATTAACAGGCGTGCCTACTGCAGAAACAAGGGGACCAACTGGCTGTCCTATTGTGGTTCCATATACACCAACTCCAGGAGGACCGCCTGATGGCTGAGAGGATTGCTTAGCAGATTTTCCTGAAGTTGTCGCTCCCCCATTTATTTGCCCAGTGATTGGCCCTTGTGGAGCTGATATCTCTGCATTAGTAACACTGGTGATATCATGGATGCTTGATCGTCTCCTGTCTTTGTTCATTGAGTTCAAACGAATAAAATATTTCTGTGCATGGCTTGCCACCTGCGTAGGTGTCCTTGATATTACAAAGTTTCGAGAAATGCTCCTCCAGTCACCTTTGCCATACTTATCAAGTCCAAGAAGAAACAATCTGTGGAATCAAAGATCAGGTGATAGATTCAAATAAGAGCAACTACATTCTCAGTACTGGAACCTAGCAATTATAGAATATCGAATAAAAAATATAGTGAAAACAGCAACATGATTTGATGCATATGATATAAGAAGTTATTAAATTAAAAAAGTGAAAAACATGTTCTAGATGAACATGATAAACATTTGAAAATATTCAGGTATGGAATATTACTGTGCAATATATATGCATTTCCTATTAAGCAGTCGATGTTTTCATATTAAGTATTGCTGCCATAACAGCTTTCAATGAACAAATCTAGCATCATGAGCACAACAAAATTAAGAACAAGAACAAAATTTTATGTAATCAAAGGGTATCTACTGTCCATACTTTGTGTTTGTGAATTGTGTAGCACCCAATGTGACCATTGATGTCACAACAAAGCCATCCATGAGAACATTGACTGCTTAATAAACAGGCACCACAGAGAAAGATCTAAACATGTAAAATGGATATGAATCAAATAGTAGATTCTCCTATATATAAATATTTATACACATGTAAAATGAAAAACCTAAATTATTCACATCCTAATATGTCCTGTCTATTTACCAAATCTGCAAATCTCCCTAGAAAAGTATTATCTGAATGATTCATATAGAACTAAATAAGGGAATCAAGTAAAGAAATATTTATTCATTCTAGTCACTGTGTGATGTAAAGATCTGGAAAACCAACTAAAAGAAGTTGCATTAGGCTTGTTTCCAATACATGTCTATTATCAAAGTAACAGTTATTCAGTTTGGAAGGCAATGAAAAGAAGATATTAAATAAGCAAAAGGATGCATCCAATAATTCATATAAACCGTCACATTTTGTAGTTTCATTAATGGTTCAGCTCTGGTGGGGTGGCTTTGACATTTGAAGTTTTCCAACTAAGTTGCCAAATAACAAAATTGGTTATCCTCCAAGAGTCTAATCCACAATAAATTTCTAAAAGAAGGAAAAGATAGCTTGTAATAAAATTATGTGCAAAATCGGTTAACTGGATGATACCATACTTTTAATACTCAGGCTCATCATAATACTTGCATTGGCATTTTATTGTTTAAAAAGAAATCTTTCATTTCAAAAATCCTCAGGTGATGATTTTAGTTCATCTACAAGTATTAACTAATAGAACAGAATCTATAGCGACATCAGAGCATCTAGCATTATTTATTTCTGAGACACTATGTTACTGATAAATAGGTGATGATTTTGGGCTCACATGGAGGGCCATAGGCAAGTGTTACACAATAAAAAAGCAAGCCCAGAAATAGTCACAAGAAATTATACAAGTTTTTTACCCATGCTCAAGATAACATCTAACATGTCACATCGTCCTACAAGATTTCTAGTCATCTATATTTTGATAACACTATATTTTAAATAATATTATAACTAGTATAAAAAACTGAAAGGCTCAAAAAGAAAAAAATGTAGCTCATATAACTCTTAAAACACATGAACAGAAACACTAAAATAATGGTTTCATCCTTTGTCCATTCCGTTCTTTCTATTTAATTACAGTTTCTTTTACTGATTCGCATTAGCATCAACAGACTGACAGGATCAAGACTAAGATGAATTGGTATGGAAGTGAAATCCACATCATTATCATCATTGTATGGTTAGGGCTCGAAACAGGCTGGGCTAGGCCACGCCCCTACCCAAGCCCAGCCTAAAATTTTAAGTCGAGCTTCGGACTGGTTTTAGGCCTGAAACTTTTAAAAAATCCAGGCCCAAGCCCAAGCTCGGGCCTAACCAGAAATCCAATTAGGCCGACCCAATTTAGTCAAAGCCTCTCCCAACTTCTGGGCCCACAGCATCCACTACCACACCCACCTCATCAAGGTTTTGATCTCATTGAATCCTACCAATCTGAGCCCTCCTGACTCACATCGGCATTGGTGCCGCTCAAGAATAACCACCAATGCCAATTGGCCCTCCTGATCTCCCTGCCAAGATCTTCGATTGGGAGTGGGATCTCATCTATTACGCCAAGGTCCTCTGGATGCACAAAAAGATATGGATCACTGCCGGCAACATCATCCTCGCCGGCCTCTGCAATTGCTAGGATGACAAGGCCGATGTCATCCTCAAGTACATGCCCAATGCCTATGGTGAGCTCCTCGAGAGCACCTGCCTCGACAAGGGTATCAGTGGAGGTCTCGATGAGGAGGATGAGGGTGCCAGTGATGACTACATCGAGTTTGAGGATGATGACATTGACAAGATCTAAGAGAGCTCAGGGGATGCTTTGCCTCCATGTCACACCTCTCACACGATCACAGTTGAAGCCTAGAACCCCTCACGCAATCCGGGCTCGAGTTTGAGCTTAGTTTCGAGCCTTGTGTGGGCTCAAGCTAGGCTAGGGATATACCCAAGCTCGGCCCGAAAAATATATGGGCTTTATATTTAAGCCCAAATTTGACCCAAATTCTCTTAGGCCTACCCCATAGCCCGACCCGAAGTCGGCTCCCTTTGATGGGCCTCGAGCAACCCGATCCCATTTCCAGCCCTACATATGGATTACACCTTTAGCTTAAATGAGTTCCTTCTTTGTGAGTTAAAATGCAAGTATCCACCTCATAGCATGCACACACACTTCACCAAATACAACCCTCAATATATTGAAAAATTAACTGATTCTTTCCGGCTTGCAACTGACCTATTAAGCTTCCGCACCATATGACCAACTAGTGAGTGACCTTTGCCTATGTCAGCCCATACTCTACCAGATAACAGCCCTGTGTCCAGCTCTAAATTGTTTCCAATACAACTGAAATACACAAGTTGTCCTGAAATTTAATGAATTAGATATTGTTGTCATGAGCTTCTACAAGTTAAATGGTTGTCGCCATGGTGATTGAAACAAAGAAGCTGCTATCTAGGTTTTTCAAAGCCAGCAACCTCTCCAGGCTTTCACATATTACTGGCTAGTTTTGTAGCTTTTCAAAATGAGCAGCTTAGTTACAAAGGCTCCTAGCACTAATTGGCCATCTGAGCATTTATAGAAAGTACATGAGTAATCAGACTGACATCTAACCTGTTCTTCTCCTTCTTTAACTATGAATGGAATAGCAGTAATATTACCTTGAAAATCATGTGAAACGATATCACTTATGGGATATTGACAAGATTTAACATTGGCAACTGGTTAACTTATCTGGTTATATATTCCGATTTTAAATAATTATGGACCGACCACTCTCACTATGAGAGATCGATGTTGGTGTAATAAGAATATTAGATCGGATAAAATAAAACAAATTTAATATATGAATACATTCAAGTCTTAAAATTGTGGATAGTGAACGAATTCCATGCAGTTCAAGCCAAAGAGGAACTTTCAATTTTAACTTTTATGGAACAGAAAAGAAAAAAATGTATTAACATTAAGGGGCACATTTATTTACAATTAGTAGTCAACCACCTATCTTTTAGATCATGATGTCCTTAATACTCATTTTGAAACCTTCCCTTTTGTTCGTGATTGGAGGAAGGGGAGGAGGGTGGGGGTGCATGGGGGAATATGGGCTCTTGACCATTAACTTTGTATATTCACATGATATTAAGTCAAGCCAGCATTTCTAACTGGCACGTGATCCATCACTTCTAGTGACTAAAGAGAAAAATAAGAGATTGAGGAAAAGGTTGGTCACTTACGAGTCACTCCCAAAGTAAATAAACTTGCTCAAAAAAAAAAAAAATATATATATATATAAATCAAGAAGAAATGTTAACCACATGCTGAGCGAAAAATGATTTTCAACTGCTCTGTTCAGATGGCAGGAAACAAGCCTATGAGGCAAGCCGCTCCTTTGGGGAGGCAATAGAGCCTTGTTCAAGATGTAGAGAAAGTTGGGAAGAAGGAAACAAAGAAATGGGTGCAATCCAACTTCCACATAAAGGCAATAAGGAAATAGGAGACCCAAAAAGGATAGAGCTTGGGAAACTCCTACAAATAACTAGACTGCTTGTGATGTTGAATGAAGGTATCTAAGAGTACTGTAAAAAGGAGGCATGAGAACAGATAGGAGAAGAGCGAAAGAATATACTATTTTGGCCATTGGCACTGGTTGAATTGTTGAAAAATGTTGGCAAGATGGTGCAACAACAGTGAAACTGATCAATTCAGAGAGTGGTGTATTGGTTTACTATGAATGACAACATTAGGTTGCACTGTATCTAGAAGACTGCCATGGTAGTAGGAGATAACTAGAACTAGCACGACTTTCGTTTGCTATCAACTATCATGAAGCAGGGAAATATGGAACAAGAAACAGAAAAATTACAGTGCCAATTTCTCTTAGAACTGCGTTACAGTTACTGTATGTAATATTAAACAACAGGTAATAAATTCTAATACACCATAGGGGTCAGAACAAGGAAGAAAGAAAGAAAAGTGAAAACAAAAGATTCATCACTCCTGTTTTATACTCATCAATCAAAACACTTAATGGCACGCATGTTCTTAGTTGCTAAGTCAAAATAGGTTATAATGGCCATCTCCTGTTGGTTCATAGTTCCAGAACACCCTAGGATGGTGCCATACAGTAGTACCATGCTATTACAGGAAAAATGGAAAAGCATTTTTAATGCTTAGTTGTTTATAAGTCATGTTTTTTTTAATAACAAAAACTTCTTGAAAGTGCACTAGCCAACTCCTTTAGTCTCAACAGATTAGATCTGACACAGATGAAGGCTGATGTTTGCCTTCAATTGTTAAAGGAGAACCAGTAGGCCTACCAGATAATATCAGGAAACGCATAGTCCAAAAGCCAGCAGAACATGTTAGCATCATTTTATCAGGGCATGAAATGATGTCCCTAAACTGCTAAATTGTTGAAAGCAGCAACATTGAATGGATGCAGCATCAGAAGTAGATAGATTAGAAGTCATTTTAGAACGTAAAGTCATCCACAGTGAATTAACCATAACAGTAACCTCAAAAATAAAGTTCAATTTGACAAGAAAATTTGCTGAGTCATCAAGAACTTCATATATTAAACATCTGTCAATGTACGGATCCACATGGCAAACACCAACTTTTCTTGACAGCCAAATCTTGACTAGTTAAAGATGCCCAACTATGATTTTTTTCCCTCAATAAAGAAATGCAAAAGTAAAAATCAGTAAAAACAGTAACATAAATAGCATCTTTTGAGCTAATACCTGTGAAATCTGAGAAAGCTTAAAATATGAGTTTACCTGTGTTCATCCTCAGTCCATGCTATTCCTTTACGACGCTCTTGATCAGACCTTGATGCCTTACCACTATGACTAGAATCACCATGTGAGTGTCCGCCCTTTTTTCCGCTGCTGCCTTCATTGGCCTGGTCACCACCATCTGAGGAAGAGGGGTAGCAAGGTACAGGAACTCGTCCAGATTCGATGGCATTGACGTCTTCCACTAAAAGCTCATAGTGGTGCTTGATATCCTCAAGAGTTTTTCCAGGCACATCAGCCGCAATTTTCTCCCACCGATCACTGCAATCCTCAGGATGAGTCACCAGAGCATTCTCAAATGCCTTTTCCTGCTCCCGGCTCCACGAGGAGCTGCTGTTTGCCTCTTCCATCACCATCTTCCCCTATTCAAGCTATCTAGCATATAATTTGTGGAAAAGGAGAGATTGAAACAGCTGAAAGGAGGGGCTAACCAAGGTCCCTAAAACCAGAACCTCTCCAAATTCATCAACACATACACACAAGGTGAGAGCTTTTCTTTTCTCTAATTTCCCCTCTCCAAATTCATATGACTGCTAGACCCTCGCAGAATTCTCTGACAGCTCTTGGGAATTGGATCTGGATTACTTCTTCCAATGACAACAACACCTGCTGGCAAATTGATAGCTTGAAATTTAAGCAAAGGAGTTAAAATATAACACCTCAGGCAGGAAAAAGGATAGTAGATGTGTCAGAAGCGGGGCGAGGAAGGGTTACCACCACTGCCACAAGGAGCCAAGAGACAGTTGCACAGGGAGAAGAACAGAAGCTCGCCAGTCCACAACAAAAATAGGGCTTTCTGGAAAATGCAAAGAAGACCGTGAATCGAGGCCACAATTGCCAACCCTAGTGATAGAGGATGAATCAAGATTCAGCAAGATCAAGGGAAAATATCCCGTTACCTGAAACAAAGGTAGCAAGTGGGAAATTAGGGTTTCGATTGCGAGATGGAAAGAGACCAGAGCAACCAGACAAAGAACCAGTTGAAGACAGCAGAAGGATTTAAATCCCGCAACCCAAATCCCTTGATAAGTTCACAGTGTCTGGTCCACGGATATGAATCGTTCGAGCCCAAAAAAATCCTAGCCTTTTCTATTGACATCTAACCTTGCAGTAAAAACTAAGAATTTTCACTTCTATTTTTACACTGAAGTCAAAACTCAAAACCCATCACCAACAAAAACCTCTTTTTCTCCACCGACTGATGTCAAAAGAAACAATCTTTTCCTCTAAACACAATTTGATTCAATCGGAATGATCCCTAATACTCCAATCATTCAAATCCAATTCCACAAAACTTCTCGCTAGTTCAGCTTGTTTCCACCGAACTGCCGAAACCCACCAAACAAAAGAATCCAAGTTGCCCTTTAGCGACCGATTGGGACGCAAAAACCAATTTTTCTCCTACCAAAAAGTAGACAAAACTCCACCCGGCGCTCCTCCCACCAAGTAATAGTCAAGCAACGATTCCAGCCACTTCTTTATATCGTTTCAATTGGATAAAGACCATCCACATCAGTAAAAGCCCGACCCCAATTTTCTTGTCTTCTATCCAGTTTTCGCCCGCAGTAAGAGCACACATCCAGATGCCTTCACCTCCACCCAAACACCCATTCATCCAATGCTATCATAACTTTTAAATCTTTTAACCTTTACCACAGTAAAAGGAAGGGGAAAACAAGAACGCTACAAGACTAGCCAGAGATAAAGGTATGATTTTCCGGAGAAAAAAAAAGAGATTTTTAAGTGAAAAGATGATATTTTGAAGTAAAAAAAGATCGAGATTTTTACCTTGGGGAGCAAGAGCTGTGCGTATGAATCCAAGAATTACGCAAACCCTGGGAACCGCTTAAGCCGGAACCCTCTCCGGTCCCCGCATGGACTGGGGAGGGCCTGTCAACCAATCACGACCGTCCGTGCTTGGCACGACGGCCGTGATTAGCAGAGCCCGCGGTCCAGTCATTCACAGCTGTCATGCCAGAAACGGATAGCCGTCTTGCCAAAAACGGATTAGCTAAAAAACGGATCGCCGTGATTGCGCCGCCAGTCCTCCCCATTCCAAGCCAAAAAAACCTCCGCTTGCTTAAACCCTGCAACGGAATTGAAGCTTTTGAGTCGATGGTTTTTGAACCGGACCCGGTCCAGCCTCCATAGGAAAACCGGATCGGTATGCAAACAAAATGAAACTAGTGGCGGCTAATTTTGATCAGAGGACACTTTTGAGTCACGTCCGAGCACGCACGCTTTGGCCAGCGTATGTATCCACGTGGCGTGAGAGGGTGTGGGGTTGGGTGCAATGCAAGTACATGCAATGAGAAAGGTTGGAGATCAACCGCCAATCATTACAAGAGACAAGGCCTGAGTGATTCAATTCATGACTGGCTCATGAGCCTGATGACTTTGAACAGTGATCTTGACCTGCTGAATGGCCGCATTCATATCGAATCTAGGCGCAATTATTTTTGATTTATATTAGCAGTATTTAAGAAAGAATATTATTAGAGAGGGTGAGCGACATCCATGATCAGCTAAGGGTCTTCTGGGTATTGATTCTATTTTTCTTAAAAATAAAATTATGAAAATTCAGACAAAAAAAATATGTTTGATATTATTATTTTATTATGTTATTTTTTATAAAAAATAAAAATAAAAAATTCTTGCTTTCAATATTTTTAAAATTATGAAACTTGTGTTTTTTTATTACTATCGCTAGCATTGCCTCTACCACAATCATCGCTACCGGTATTGCCAACATCATCACCGCCTTCATCGAATCACCAGCACGTCCACCACTGCCGTCACTGCCATTATTATCTTTGAGGATCCACGTGGGTGCATATTTAGTCTATATCTGTTATGTGCTAGGAGATCTTAGGTACTTATACAGAATTAAGAAATATAAATAATACTTTCAACTGATATTTTTGGATGAGGTCCTCGGTTGTTACAAAATAATATCAGAGCGGATCTAATCTATGGCCCATATAGACTAGAGAACATATTAGTGCAGGCCCTTATAGGCTGACCATGGTATAAATGATCGAATTTATTGTATTTATAATTGGATTTGACTGAATTTGGATGAATTAAAAGTATTTTATGATTGGATTTGATTGAATTTGAATCTTTTAACCCAATGAAGATATAGAGGCTTAAATGGGAGATTACATGAGTATCTATGTAGATGCGTGTTTGGTCTCATATAAATTATGCACTCGAAGAACTTTTGGATACTTATATAGGAACAAGAAATTTGAATAACACATTCTAATTAACTACATTCGGCGAAATCCTGAATATTACAGTATCACTACTAGCGTGGCATCCACCACACCATTGCCACCTTGCAACATCTGCTTCTACTATTATTGCCTCTATGGCCATCACCATGTTTGCCTTTAAAATAATCAACTACACTAAACATCTTTTTTTTAAAAAACAAGATTAAAAAGAGGGGAAAAAAAAAAGAAAATGACACCAAATGACATCTGCAACCCATATTTTTGCTAGTTAACAAAGCCGGCCAGCCAACCTTGCCAAGTTGTAGGCAAGAAGCATTGATCTAATAATACATTCATGATTAACAAGTCTTATCTTCTTCTAATTATTAGTCAAGCTAAAGCTTGCCTATAATGCCAATTACTTATGCTATCTTATGTCATAACCAAGAAGTTTCATTCCAATTATTTGGGATTAGCTTTTTATTAAGGTTCCTAAAATTATAATCCGGTACAAAGTCACCTAGAAGTCATCACAATTATATATTTCACCATGATCTCGTGTTCTCTCCGTTCACGTGAATTTTGTGGGAAGCTGTTGCGGCGAAAACAAGAGTCAGTGGAGCCCCAAGGTGGTAGCACAGTTGGAACGAGACTTTACTTCCTTCCACCAGCGCAGTCCAGATTCGAAACGCACGGGCGTCGATTAAATATTGGGGACCGTATGCTTCCTACCTGGATACGCTCGGTGAAAACGCTATTTAGTCCAGCTGACACTGAGATGGCGCTGGAATGACGTACTCACATGTGAGGTGACCCACGAGTCGGAAAGGGTATGAGCAAAAATTTCTACCCGCATCGAACATTTTTTAATGGAAGGGGGGCTCAGTGGGAGCTGCTACGCAGATGAAGTTTCCCCTCCCTCTCCCCTCTCCTTTTGTCCTAGCAAAAAAAAAAAAAAAGAGTCAGGGGAACAAGCGGCCGAGGGAATCGCCGGGGACCAGAATCCCTACAAATGCCATGCACCGAGGACTAGAGAGAGAGTTGGTGGAAGATCAAAAGGCAAAGTATTATTGGGATCAGAGAGTGAGGTTTAACCATTTGTAAGCACATGAGAGTGCACCATAAGTCCATAACATGTTAACGTCGGTCATTTCCCTGCAGCCTGCAAGCAGGACACCATGATGTTCTCTACAAACAAACTTCGCTACCGGCCAATTGTGCCCATGCCTTCGGTCCATCACTCCTCCTACATCTCAGAAAGAGACAATTGGAGAGGGTCTGATTCGTTTGGAACGATCCGTAACAAAAAGTTAACGCGTGCAAGCGACGCAGTCATCTCCTGCAACCAAGCCCTTGAAGGATTGAGTCTGACATGATTAGTATTATGTAGATTATCACATTTTTTAAGTTCTCTGGTTTAGAGGTTGGATCTAGTTCTATGGCGCCCACCATTCTTTCTCTAGTCATGGTGACTGTAATGACTGATGACTGACTCTCTGATCGAGGGCTTTTTATTCCAACCTTTTAAGCCTTACTCATGCAGAAAAAATCCAAAATTTCGGACAGGTATCAACAACAAAGAGTAATGGTTGGTTTGGACCATGACAATACTAATTTAAATAAGAGCTTTGATTGTTAAATGGTACTCATTAGGCAGCCAGACAACCCTTGTAATTATGCTATAATAGAGTCTAACATGACTTCCTGATAACTAGTAGCCTCACAATCAAAGATTTTGTTCCTCCTAGTCAAACAACACACACTTCAAGTCTCTTTAAAGTCAAAACTAAAGACCCAACAATGCACTGAAGAGCTTGCTTAGTTCTCTATTTCTTAAATAAGCTAGAATTCTTAGGTTTCTAGCTCCTGCCCGAGCCATATAAATCCCATTCTTGGTTAAAGAAATAACATTTCAGCGAACTCATAGAAACAGAGCACATGTTGACACGGTTGCTAGAATGCTAGTGTAATACTCCAAACTTTATAGCATTCAATTGCCTTGTAGTTTTTTTTTTTTGTTTCATTGAATCTTTGGCTTCTTGTACATAGTTGTGTTTTTAGAAACAATCTAATTATAACGGTCACTTGCCATTATAGAAAACCATTATGACACATATAAATATCTTGTTGATATCTCTAAAATTCATGTATGTGAGAAATCATTATATGCTACCAAGGCAATCAGTCACATAACTATATTGAAGCTGACAAAATGGAGCATCAGAGGGATTCAACTCAGTATATCAGTATAAGAATCTTTAGAATAGGATTTCAACTCAGTATGTTTGGAGGTTGCTTACGTATTTTAACCCTATGTGGTGGTTCAGAATGTGAGGAATGGGTTTTTGAGGCATCTGAGGCAGTCTGAAACCTCTTCTTGGGTGAGTGACATTGCTGCCATCTAATGATGGAAATCCTTGGTTCTTTGGCATTAAGAACTACCTCCAAGGTCAACGCTTCCTAAAATATGCAGTCACAAGGAACAAAGAAGCCAGAAGAGAAATGTGAATTGGGGCTTGTCCTAGTTGTCACAACTTTTTGCTTAGAAATTAGAATTCTAAATTTGATTTTCAAATAGTGCATGCTTAAAAATATGCACTCTTAACTAATTACTAGCATGGATTGGTCTCCTCTCTTTTTCTTTCCTAAAAAGATTACATGTAACCTACTTAAAACTGCATGATATTAACACTGCTGATTTTAACCTAAAGTGCCAATAAAATAATGCAAATTTGAACCTACCAGCCAGAAAATAAATCCCCAAAAACATATACATCCTCCTTCAATAGATGTGCCAGAAAACAATTAACTTAGCTTGCATCATACAAGAACGATACACAAAACCTAGCCTTTGCAATCCAATGAAACACAAATCATACTTCATGAAAGACAATCAATACCACAACTAAAATGAAAAATTTATAATATAAAAAAATCCCATCTGGCATAGCTTGTGGGTTTTTTTTGATGATCTAGTTAAGACTAGACACATAAATTAAGATTCTACATATTGTCAAAGAGATAGCTAAGAAAGTTATTAGTGCAGTATCATTATCATTGCTCTTCGACCGTATATCACTATATCCAACCTCATTGCCATAGCCAAACAAATTAAATTGTTGATGTTCCAAAAAAATTTTATTTGTATTTTGTAGATTAGAAGGAGGGGTTAATTTCATCTTCCTATTCTATCCACCCTACCTCCCAAGAGGGGACTCTAATTGAAATCAAGCCCCTACCACCTTGCCATTTACCATGCGAGCAATGACTCTTCCTAAGCTGCATATTTACAAAAAGTATTACACATAAGCTAAACAAGAGAATTAGCCACATAATGATAGTAAAGGAGCAGTGAAAATGGATCATTAATGACAATCAAAATACTTGCACCAGTCTTTATGTTATCTGCTCTTTTCTGATTTTGTTGGTTGTACTCAACTTGTGAGCTGGTGAAAAAAAAAGAAAAAAAGAAGAAAAAAAAGAAAGAAAAAAAAAAAAGAAGATGCTGTTTGCTGTCCGAGAAAGACAGCCGAGTGAGAGATACCAAGTGTTCTTGGAGCGCTGGACTGCTGCTATTCGTCGTGCACGTCGCCGTGAAACCTAGAGGAAAGAATTAAAAGAACCCAAGCCCCCAACCCTTCGAATCCCCTCTGCCTGCCCCTTTGCCCTCTCCGCCCTCCTCGAACGCGAAAAGGAGGAGCGTTTTCTCTTCGGATCGCGATAGATTTCCTCTTCCCTTATCCTCGACGTGTCTCCTCTTCCTCCTCGGCTGCTACTCGCGATGATGTACGGGGATTCGGGTTTCCGCAACGGCTACTCGCAGTACGGGGCGCGGGGGGAGCCGCGGTACCGGAGGGGGAGAAGAGGGCCTGGGGACTTGCGAGGAGGGCGCGGACCGTTTAGGGTTTGCTCGTATTACCCCTCTTCTTCTTCTTCTGCCTCGACTCCTTCTTATGCGCAGCCGCTAGAGGGGGATAGGGCTTCGTCTCCGCGGTGGTTGGAGTTCGATCGGGCCTACTTTCAATCTTACTCCCATGTCGGCATCCATGAAGAGATGATCAAGGTGAGACGTTTTCTCTTGTTGTTTCTTGAATCGTTTTTGCATTCTTGTTGCGGCTGGGACGGGTTCTGTAATGTTATTTTGTTATAAAACAGTGCTGGAGTCAATCTGGAAGGTAATAGGTTACTGCATTGTTGGTTTATCTATCTTTTTTGGAGTAACGGTTTGAAAATCGTGCATTTAGCAGGTAGAATATTCATCCCCCTGTCCATCCGATCTTTTTTTACTAGAAATTTGTTAGTCAGTCAAATTTGTCGGGTGTTCTGGGATTGAATCTAGTAGGTTCTTTGATTTCACTTGCTTCTGTATGTTAGACTCTATGGTGGAGAGATTTCACTGAATTGTGATATCAGATTCTGGCTTTGTAAACGGATGGTATTAGTGGAATGGGCAACATAAGAGATGAAGGGTAGAAGGGACAACCTTAGCAAAGTTTCTGGTGAAATCATGTAGTTATACCTATTCATTTGTATGGTAGTATTGTATGATTTCCTTATCGATGAGGCTATGAAATAGTTTTCCTTTTTTACTAGAGATAGATAAAATGCAAGAATTTTGTTGTTTAGTGGAGAACACACGCACTATTGGTGTCAGCTTAGAATGAATGAAATGGTCTAAAAACACAACTTTAAATTTTAGGTTCATGATTGACATCATCTTCATAAATAGTACGATGTCCAAACAATCGATCAATAATCTGAAGTGATGAATTTGTTTTTTCTATGTAGCATAATATCATCTTCCTCCTCATCCTCTACATTTGGCCTGGATTGTGCTACTTTGGGTGGAGTACCACCCACTGTTATATCTGTTGTCTTAGAATGTGGTGGCAATGGTGCTATGCAATTGAATTTGAATATCATATTATCATATAACAGTTTGTGTCTCGACAACTTTAATAATATGATTATGGTAAATAGGATCGTTTGCGGACTGATACTTATCGGGCTGCTATCATGCGACATCAACATTTCATTGCAGGCAAGGTAATACTCTCTGCTACATATGTAGAAATTGTACTGAATTAAAGATTAAATGTCTACAGCTCTTTGCATCTGATTTTCCTTCATAATACAATATGAAATTTTATTGTAGGTTGTTATGGATGTTGGCTGTGGAACGGGAATTCTCTCTATATTTTGTGCTCAAGCTGGTGCTAGACGAGTAAGATATGCCACATTTCACATTACCATTCCACATCATGCATGTCTAACACGAATGTGATTAATATTGTACAGTTATTGAGTTACATTGTCTTCTTTGTATGGTTAAGCAATAAATTTTGAACCAGTGGAACCATCCAAGTACAAATCACATCTGCATTAAAATTGTAATTTTATCAACCTTCAGCACACCATACACCATAGTAACAAATTTAAATAACACTTAATTAGAACCACAAAATAGTGAATGAAGCAAACTCATATTCATGTTGCATGATGTTATATCAGGAGAGATCATTATATCATGGAGTGAGTAAGAAAGTAGAGGCACAATATAACAAAAAAAGAAAACTGTAAGAAAAAAAGGTCTGAGTAGAGGTTAGCATTGCATATCATTAATGCCCCTTTGAGTTTTGGGTATCATAGTATCATATCTTTATAATCTTTCAGAGTTGGTTGTTGCATGCTTCATGTATTATAAAAAAAAAGTTTTCAGACTCATCTATTGGTTTTTTTTTTTTTTTGGCTTTCCATCATGTAAGCCTAGCATTGATTCCCTAATGGTATTGACATGACTGGAGCAACAAATATGGAATCTATATATATGCAGATGTGGAGAGACCTCATGGTAATTTGGGTCAGAGCGAGAATGTAGGACCTGTAAATGGATACTAGACTGGATGTCATATAGCCTAGTTATTTATAGATCATGACGAATTTCCTGCCAGCACCTGCCGCATAAATTCCATGTTGATAATCTCAGTGGTCATGGACTGCATCTATCACAGTAGCAGAGTTAGGGATGAAAAATAATTTCCTAATTTTGTCTGATGCCTTTATTTGTCTAGTACATGACTCTAGAAGGTCAAACCTGTACATCTAGGTTGGCTTCTCGATTAAGCGGCTGATATGCCCCTTTGTAGAAGTGTCGAGGTGTCATTATTGGCATGTGATCCCATCCTTCCACGCATAACTCCACCTTATGCTGCCAATCACCATCAGGATGATACTTTTCTATACAGGGCTACTTAGGTTGTTGATGTTAGTGTAATCATGATATTAAGTATCATCAGGAGGCTTATTTTTAGAGTATCTAAGGATTTTTTTACAAGCAGTGCTAAATCCAGTAGCACTCTTACCCATGATGGACAACTAATAAAGTTAATCATCTGGATGGCTTACCCTATCTTTGACCCAGTAAGTATCCTAGGTTTCTTCTGCTGCAGGCTTGTCTTTGACCAACTGATAAATCTTGTGGCCTAAAAGAATCACGTGGATCTACTTAATCATATATTAGTTCTTGTAATATGTCATCATTGCTGTGTTTGTTGTTGGGGTCAATTATGCCAGCCATATTCATCTTATCAAGCTTGATGTTCTTTCATTTACTGAACTGGACATGATTTCTAAAATTGCTGGTTAAGAGTATATAGAGCTTAAACATTAATTCATGAATTTCAATGTCTATAGCTGCTGGTTAGTGAGTGAACTTACATAAAACTATAATTGACTTCTATCTAGTAATAGCCCTATCAAGCTTAGTCTTGCTGCTTTGAAGCTTCCTATCATGGGCAAAACTTAATTTGTTTTTGTAGCTCATGTATGTAATGGTATCT
Source organism: Phoenix dactylifera (assembly GCF_051530095.1). Classification (NCBI taxonomy): domain Eukaryota; kingdom Viridiplantae; phylum Streptophyta; class Magnoliopsida; order Arecales; family Arecaceae; genus Phoenix; species Phoenix dactylifera. The sequence goes on from NC_143205.1 coordinate 19,921,320, forward strand.
TGGTTTAGATAATTTGCTTCAAATGTAAACAATAGATTCAAAGTTTTAGTATTCTGCTAGAAATCATATGTCTGACACCTAATATTCAAGTGGGTTTGCTTTAATGAGTTTTACTATCAAAACTATAATGCATGCAGATGAAATTAGAGGATCTCTGTTTGTATAGATAAAGCTCTCCCATACTATGTGCTTATTCTTCTCTTTTCTGGTTAGACATGTACAGATATAGTATTCCTTAACATACTCAGCCTTAATATTAAGAGTTAGGTGGAGAATTGATTAGTAATGGAGTTAATGTACTCTGAGAACTATCACTATTTATACTTTAAGAGTAATGCTTCAAGCTATTTCTTTTTTCTTATAAAAAAGGTTGTCTATTCACATTCTAAACTTTATGATTTAGGAATAGGTGTTCCTTTTTCATTTTTCTTTTTGTTATGCAACAAAAGCTTCATTTCGCTTTCAAACTTCTTGGGTTGCTCATGTTTTCAGGTCTATGCTGTAGAAGCAAGTGAGATTGCTGTTCAGGTACATTCTTGCTTTGCAAAATTATAAAATCAATATGTAACATTTTGTCTTATTTTTTTATTAATGTTTTCTTCTTTTGTCTATTTTGCTTTTTGCTCTTTATAACCAAAACCTCAACCACTGAACCTTGTGCCAGCTATAGGGGTTTGGCTTTATGGATCTTGATTCACTAAGCCTAACATTAAGTAGTATCCATTCCAGATCCATATCATAGCATGACATGCTTTTTGAATATTTTCTTATTGTAAATCCATGATTATGGATTTATGATTACTGAAGAACAATCCAAAAATGATAAGATATCAGCCAGCATCATATTTACATGCGTATGTTCCTTGGTACAAAGGCACATGGAATGCACTTGAGAATAAAATAAAACATCCTTTTGATATACATTTTATTCCACTTATCTTAATTTGTTACAGCTCCTACATTTCTACTAAGGTTTTGATGTTAAATTGCATGATAGTTCTGAAGAATAAACATTGCAGTAATAAGTTATTTTTTAAAACATTTCATCAGGCTAATGAAGTTGTGAAAGAAAATGATCTATCTGACAAGGTCATCGTCTTGCATGGACGAGTTGAGGTAATTTTCTGCTGATACATATTTGTGATTGCTCATTATTCTTCTGTGTGATGCTTATTTGTATTGTTGCAGCGCTTCTAAAGTGTGGTAGTATCATTCTGTGCAAATCTATAAATTACAAATATAATAAAGTCATTATTCTAGTCAATTTCTGAATTTTGCATCTAATCTGTAGAATGATATAATTTCAACAAGTTTAGACTAAAGATTAGAGCATCGTAATGCTGTTCATCAATGCTTGGTTTTCAGTAGAAGAGTCAAATTCTTAAAAGAAAGACAGTTATCATAAATAAATATGAAATAGTCTACAAAATAATTTCAACAAGTTTAGACTTTTGTTCTTTCTTCCCATTTTCTGTAATTGCAATCTCATGCACCTTATGAAATCATTATGTAGGTTTTTAATCATAAATTGGTTTTTGTTCTCCCACTACTGATTAATGTGGACATCATTCATCTCATATATTCCCTTCTTCATTCACTTTCATGCAACCAATTAATTTGGAGATCATTCAACTCATAAGCTCCCCTCTCCCTTCACTTTCATTCAGTGACCTAATAATAAGGAGACTCTGAAAGCCACTGGCCAAGCTAATAGAGTTGCTGATATGGTGGACACCCCACTCCCCCGACAAAAATAAAAAAAAGAAAAGAAGAGACTCAGGAGAGAGAACAGAGGTGGTAACAAAAAGAGCTGCATGTAGAAAGAACATAGCCAACATCCATATTTTTGTGTAGTCTATTATCAATCTTGTTGTGCTTTTGTCACATTATAGTTCCCTAATCAAACTATTGTATTGTAAAAAGGCCCATTATATATGCTACCTTCTTTTGTAACTATGATGATCGTCACCACACCCCTACACCAAAAATTGCAATCACCTTGAACTATATCAGCTTTGTAGCACTTATTTCTTATCTTTTTAAGAATTTAAACTCCTTCATTTCAGTTTTTTATTTTTCATTGGGGATCCAAATCAGACTTGATTCCCCTAATGATATCAATCCTTATTTTGTTTCTGAAAACTTTCATCTGAAATTTAAGCTGATCAGTTAGAGTTTAAAACTTAAGATAGTAGCATGTTTTTGTGACACTTAATATGGTTTATTATGGAATTCTCATTTAGAGGTTTTATGTTGATCTTCTTTCTTAGGTGATCCTAAAATGCAATTGGGGTCTGCAACTAGATGCTGTCTTTTTCCTTGTCCAAGATTGTCCATTGATTTTCATATTTTATCCAGATTGTTTTTACAAATGCGAAGTTCATGTTTGCAACTCATCCTAAACTTAATGACTGCAGGATGTTAACATCGAGGAAAAGGTTGATGTCATAATTTCTGAATGGATGGGCTATATGCTTCTTTATGAGGTGCTTATACTGACCTTTGTCTAGATGTTTTTTTTTAAAGTTTATTGATACTTGTATGAATGTTTCTGATGAATACATGAATTTGCATGAGGTATTCCAGCAGAACGTCTGCTTACATAACACATGATCCAAATTTCATTTTTCTTTTGATCCATATAGGTCTCTAATGCTGTGGGTTCTGTTTCAGAGTATGCTGGCTAGTGTAATATTTGCCAGAGATAAATGGCTTAAACCTGGGGGACTTATCCTTCCTTCACATGCAACGGTAATCTATCATTCCCTTATAGTAGCTCCAGAATACTTTTATTAGTTTCCTTTTCATGCTGATTTATATAAGGTGGTTATTAAAACATGAAATAAAGTTGGAAGCTATTGTTATAAGAGAGAGAGTTCTCTCCCCCTTGGGAATGAACATGCTTCTTCAACATTATACCACTTAAAAGATTCATGATATGATTGGAATGTTTATTGCAAATTTAAGCCGGGCTTCCAAAATTAAAAGCATCCACATGTAAACCACTTGAAATAATGTAGAAAAGTAAAATCTGCACAAATATTTTTTGGGAAACTTTTATATGTGTGAGTCTAACCTTGAGATGTAAGATATGTTTCTTCAAGTTGATGCACATCAGGTTGGTAGACATGTGTTCATCAGAAGACTTGTTCTTTCTAGTCCTAGACCTCTCTGTGGAAGTGTTGACTAGCCAAAATGGCTGGTCTAATATAAATATCTAAGGAAAGAAAAAGCAAGAGGGTGACTATGTGGGTGAGGTGGCATAGTTTAGAGGGATACAGTGAAAGATTTATATAAACTAGCACGCATCATATGTGAATTTTTTATATTAGAACATGGCATGATGCATGTTATGTCTCTTATTCTAACTGATATCACATGAGCATTATATAATTTGACGAGCTATGACACAATAGTTAAAATTTTCTATTTAATAAGAAGTATTTTTTCCATGAATTCACTTATCAAATACACATCCTAGTGGTGCACCCATCTATATTTTCCTTTTCATTCCAGCTATGTTTGTAAGTTACCTTATTAGGGTAACGCTTCTTTATAACACTTCATGTGCCTTTGGACCCCTTAATGTTAATTAATATTCTAGCCTTTGTAGTCATGACAATTTTTTCTAGTCAGCTCAGGCATTCATATTAATTGTTGATGTAATTACATGGATTTTGACACCTCAAATTTCTTTCCATTTCCTCCCAGTTTGATATCCGTATGACTGTCGATATAGTTCCTTATAGTTTCACGTCCTGAATACCATCTCTTTTCATCTCAGTTTGCTGTCTCATATTTAGCAATGCTATGTTGTGTGGCTTTAATTACTCTACCAAGAAATCCAAAATTATGGCATGATTATCCCTGTTGAAAATATTAGAAAGTGCATAACTGATTTTTTAGGAGGTTTATCATGACATTAGAAACGGAAAATATAATTGATTTGCTATATAAATTTGCAATGACAAGGCGTTGTAACCAGGATCAGCTCCTAAAGGCATCAGAATACCCGTAATATACTGTTATTCTGAAACAGTAGAATAATAACTAATAAAAGTTTGTCATTGTCTCAATTAGTTTACCAACCAGTATGAGTGATATGTTGATTGTAAGTTTTGTTGTATAATAGATGTTATTTGAAACTCATGCTGGACAATCTTCTGTCTCTTTTGCAGCTTTACATGGCACCAGTTACAGATAGCGAGAGGTATCGTGATAGCATTGATTTCTGGCGTGATGTCTATGGGATTGACAGTAAGTGTGCAGTAATTACCCTAACAAATTTATTATTTGGATAGGGAAGCTGAATGTCTCTCCAGAATAAGGTTGTTGAAGTATCAGGTGCTATTATGTGTTTGACCATGTTCTTTGAAACTAATCAGAACTAGGAAAACCAGGCCATGGGCAAGAGGAAAGGATCTAGTTAAATGGGCATTGGAAATATATATCTATCGACCAATATTCATATGCATGCATGTGCTGGGGCATAGGTCTATGCATGGTATGCATGGTAATATCTTTGTTTATTAACAAATTCATTAGAACAGTTCAAAAGACATGGCCTCTCAGTTTTATTATCAACATGAGTATGATGTTTCCAAAAAAACAGATCATTTTTCAAATTGCAGAACTATATCTGTGGTTTGGCTTGAATTTTACAAGACATACATGAATATTTTTTGATGATTGCAGTGTCTGCAATGTTACCACTTGCAAAACAGTGTGCATTCGAAGAACCCGTTGTTGACACAATTAGCGGAGAGAATGTTTTAACATGGCCTTTTGTGGTGAGTCCTTTATTCTAAATGTTACTTATAGCCCATGTTTGGTCAATTGTCTTGTCTGATCATCATAATTTTGTTGTTAGAATTCCTTTCTGTTTATTGGTAAGCTATTGCTCTTCCTAAGAAGTTAGAATATGGTACTGCCAGTGTTTCAAGTCTCAGTTCTGGTGGGAGTGCCAGTCATGGCTGGCTCAGCATGTGCCGTGCCAATGCACAAGCCAAGCTATTTCAAGTCACTAGCTGGCACAGTATATGCCATGCCAATTCACAAGCCAAGCAACACCTAATGAAATAATATTAGAAAAAAGAATTAAAGATTAAGAAAAACCTTTTTAAAATGAAAATATGATTTAACTGATGCTATGCCAACTTTGTGCTGATCCTGATTCTGGCCTGGCATGGACCAGCATAGGCCGGCACTTGAATCCTTAGGTTCCACCAAAGTAAGTCTGAGATGCTAGTTTAACATTTGAGCACCACAGGTAAAATTTTGCACTTCCATGCATCTGGTTGGTAGATAACAATTGGGCAGCACTTACTCAAATATCAGCATATATCAGACAGATTCTAAAACAAATGGACTGCTGATTCAACTTAGGCTATTCTTTCGGCACAAAATAAGGTTAGTCAAGCTCCTATAGTGCATGGTAAGATTAGAAGAATGATCTAAGAGTGCAATCAAGAATATCATCATTATGCTGATATTGATCGGTTACTTAACAAAGGAAGCAATTTGCCACTCATATTGAAGAGAAAATATCTTAGTAGATATTATCTTTGATTCTTGAGAGTATTCCACAATCTCATAAATTTTATATGATTTTCTTTTGTGTCACCGTATGGGTCTATATTACATCCTGCTGAATGAGACTCTCAGACAAATGTCTTTATCCAATTCTGTGTTCATGTCCATGCAGCTCCAGATATAAGCTAGTGTTTGCTATCTATGTTCTTATTTAATAAGCCTATCGACCAGTAATACAATTGGCTCTCGGAGGTTATGTTGATAGATCTTTTGAAGATAACATTTGTGGCTGCTAATAGTTAAGTTGGCTCTTGAAACAGTGGCATCAAGGTGTTCCTTTTTATTGTGCTTTGCCTTGTCAGTATTGATCTGTAGATAAATTTTAGATATGTGCTCATATGATACTTAAATATTTATTATTAGTCTCATGAAGTAATATTAGAGGGAAGCTTTTCAGGGAAGGACTTGTCTAAGTTAGCTCCATTGGATGGTAGGGAGACATGCCTTCTTGGTTATATAGTTCGAACTCATGTGACCAAGGATCAAAGATTTAAGGTTCTTCCAGACTTGGAAAGAATCTAGACAGAAAAAAAACAAGGTTTGATGCGGGAATCTTTATCCATCTATGATTTACTAGTTAAAGGCTAAAGAGTTAATTGAAGTGTAATTCATAATGGTAGATAATTGCAATTAGTTTTTTAAATAGAATAGTACAATTGGACTTAAACATTTTACCAAGCATATAAATGGGGCTTCACGATATTATGATGTTCCAAGCTTGGCGAAGAATTGCAAAACTAGCTCTTTCCAGGCTTTGGTTCACAATTAATTTGGAAGAACTGAGTTCAAGAGAACGTATTACCCCCTCTATCCTTTAGACTTATCATTAATTGGGACTTAGGACATTTTCTGGCCTTACTCTATGTAATAAGTTGATGTCTACTTGTTTACGAGGTCTTTCCTTTCCTCCTCTTCTAGGTATCACAGACAGCTCTCGCATTATTTTTGGTAGTGCTCCCTTTCTATTTTATTCTGGAGTCTGGACATTTTTAATCTCAGGAAGTTTCATCGTGCAAGGAAAATGGAAACAAAGGTAGGTGGTGTTGTCTCATTGCAGATAAAGAAAAGCTGCAACAGAGAATTCAATACTAGCGGGCTTCCCTTGGCTGTGACCATCATTGTATCTAATTCTATGGTGTTACTTTATAGATACATGAGAATTTAGATAAGTATGCTCTGGTTGTGCATTCTTTTATGTGAAAGGTAAAATTAATCAGAAGCAAATTCTTATTTGTTCGATGACTACTTTTCTTGGTTATGTATACAACTGATTACCTTGGAATATACATGATTCATTTTCATGCATATATAAATTGGAGGGTGCCTTTTGTGAATGAAATGCCTCTGTGGACTACATGAACAGGTTAAGTATGTGGATTGCTACACTGTCACAGCTCAAGAGCTTGAATCTATTACCACTAAGTATAGATTCGCATCAATGATGCAAGGTAAAATATAATTATATACAATTGCATGTAAAATTTGTTTCTTTGCAACCCTCCATTGGTCTCTATACTCCTGTTCCATTTAGAAAATATATTCTGTTCAAAGAGGAGATAGCTTACATTTGTTACATCTTTTCTGGAAGCCCCTCTCCATGGATTTGCTTTCTGGTTTGATGTCGAATTCAATGGGCCACCAATGTTTCCATTGAACAACCATTTGCATTTCCCTCCTGCAAATTCATCGTCAGACTTTTATGCGCATGGTTCTGGCCACAGAAAGAAACGGGTTAAATCTGATGACGTAATTGTGCTGTCCACTGCACCTGAGGATGCTCCAACACACTGGCAACAGGTTATCAATCTCCTGTCATTCTCTCTTTATTCATATTCAATGGCATTTTCTGTTCTTTCTCTGGCCTGAAATCAATTATTAAATATTTTGCAGACAATGCTCTATTTTTATGAACCTGTAGAGGTGAAGCAAGACCAAATTATAGAAGGTTCCATAACGTTATGTCAGAGCAAGGAGAACCCGAGGTTTCTGAATATTCACCTTGAATACTCGTGAGTGCTTAAATTCGTTTTTAGCTTAAAAAGCAGGTAGCACAATTATGTGTTTTAGCGACCTCATATGCCTCTCTTTTTGGGCTCTATGCTAACAGCTCAGGAGGCCGATCTTTTGTAAAGGAGTCTGTTATGCGATGATTTAATATGGGTGTTTCCCTTTGGTTGCTTCCAATTGACCTTCATTAGCTGGAGTCAGTATGGCTGGACAATGACAGGTCAGCTTTGATGATATCGTGCCTTGGTTTGAAGACTGAAGGAACAAAGTGACTTTTTTTGACATTCCATTTAACTTGGTGACGCGTTTCGGCCTATGGGAAGAGATGTTATATGACAAGTCACCTGCAGGTGGCTGCATATATTTGCTATGGAGGATGCCCTTATTCTGGGCATTATATGAGATCATTGGTTTGGATGGCGTTGTAGTTTTTAGGATCAGACATTTCTCGCGAGCTGCTGATGACATTTAGATTCAGCTGGCCTTGTCATTCCTGCTGAGCTACATTCATTGAGTTCAACACCTTGGGCATTGTCATCCATATACTGTATGGATCAAAGCAATGGTGTTTCTGAGGTTCATATGACTATATTTTGCATCTGTTATGTTAACCTACAAATTTTTTGGTAGCTTTTATGATTGATTGTTTCTTTTTTAAATATTTGCCATGTACCGAAAACCTTTTTTCTGAATTGAAGAAAGAGTTCATTAGCATACTGTGGAAATGCCAAACGACCTATTTACTCTAGGATATTTTTTAAGATATTACCCTCTTTCTTTCGCATGCTCTCTTGGTGGTTGGTTTCTGATGCTATGCTCCTAGATATGATTTGCTTAAAAGTGATCCATCCTCGAGATGTCTGAAAATTGGGTGCATGTTTGGTTGAGTATGAATCCTCTACTTTCTTAATATCCAGATTAGCAGAAATGCAGATGATTGTGACTTGCATGAATAATAAAGTTTAGAAAACCGAATTAAGGTATTTGCTATCCTGCTGTAATGGGAATCAGATACTACGTAGGATTTGACAAGAGGATCTTGGATGTGGATGTCCTTTGTCCTGTTGGTAGGTTTTTCCTTTGTTAGCTAGGGTTCTACTTTATCTTAGCAGTTAGGAAGCTGTTGCAATGTGGTGATGAGAAAGCGGGAAGTAACATCGTCGAGGATGAATCCTGTGAGTTTTCTCCAGTGGCTTCAAAGTTCTCAAGCCAATCTTGTCTTCTCAAACATGTACAAAGGTACCTTCTGAAGGGGAGAGATTATCCGTATCCTTGACCAGATACTTGTGGCTTATGTAAACCAAAATTATGGGGCCAGATTTTTTTTTGTATATTTCAATAATCAATTTTTTGTCTCAAAATTTCCTCCAAAAATGGTTACTCTGTCCAAAGACATAATATTTTTTTTATCTAATCAAATAATAGAAAAAAATAGCGCTGCTATTTCTCGTTACTTCCGGCTGTTCCTCACTATAAGACCTTGATGGTAGCTATTATTTTAGTAATTATTTAACATTAAAATTTCAAAAAATTATTTTTTTGAGTCAAATAATAGCTGCTATAACCATTATAATGGTTATAATGGTTAGCTTGTTAGGAAGTGTGTCCTTATTTAGAAGCTGATCCTTTGCTACTTTCTGTCGCTCATCTCTCTCATTCAATTTTATTAATGAAGCATGATGGCTTCTTACTCAGTTTTATTCATGCCGTACGATGGTTTCGAGCACGACGAAATTAATAGATGAAATATGATGCCGATATTCCGACAACGGGGTGGTGTTGTTGGAATTGATTGAGTTGACAGCAGCATATAAGGCTGAGGCTTGTAAGAAATGAAAGCAGAGTGGGATCCCATGAAGCCCGTGACCTGAAAATAAATAGGCGGCCATTATCCCGTCCCTTTTTCAGGCAAGCTTAGTCACTTCCAATTCATGATTGTGTGCTTGTCAGAAAGATGGATTTCTCACTGAGAGATTAGGCTTGTGCTTGATGCCGCATGAAAATAAGGTGCTTTGCTTCTAATAAGGTGCTGTTTAGGGAGGGTGAAAAGGTTCGATAGGTAGCCCTGGACCCAAAGCTTGGATTCCCTCCTCTGCATGTTTGACACATGAAGGACCCAATTTTTATCTTCCTCGACAACCTTTTTGTTTCTCAAAAGAATCAAGGTGCTGAGCGATGACTTTCAATTTGCCATTCCTCATTCAAACTATTAGTTTGGAATTTATAGTTCAAATCTAAATCACTGATGTCAACAAAACTGGCGACTTGCTAATTGAGGTGGTTGGCACTCTCATGTCCTGCCCGATGCAATTAGCATCCAATTGCTCCTCCAACCTAAGATGAATTTATTGTGTTTTGATTGAATAAGAGGAATGAAACCACTAAACTCTCTCTTGCCACCTTCTGATATTCTTTGTTTCATAAAATAAGGTTCCTGGCTGCGCATTCTTTTTAACTCATGCCAAAAGGATAAGACTTTATTATAAAGCTCCATCAGCAGCAATACAAGATTCTTAGCTTCACATTCACGATCCATAAACTCAATAATGACTCCTAAGTGCTCCAAAAGCACTCCAAGGGGTTCCGGCCTGTTCTTGGAACCAAATAAAGATAAGCTTGCATATCCCCAACGATTCTGGCACCAAGGCCATGGCCTTGTCTAAAGCTGCCGTCTCTTTGCTTTGGGGGATTCCTCCCTTTGTCCGGTGTCACCAATCCTTGACTTTAAGTGGGCCTAGGTCATTGAGGAAACCCAGGAGTGTGCTGTATTTGAAGCAAGCTCCGCCCAAACTGGGAAGGACAAAGAGGAAATACCCTTGCCGAAGTCATCGGTTAATTTTTTTTTTTTTTTGTAAATGCGGCAATTTATATAGTTCTAACTTAAGTACATCCTGTCAAATCACGAGAAAGCAAAAAGTACAAAAAAAAAAAAAAGGAATATCTTTGATTCGCACCATCTCTGCCTGGTCATGGGCAGCAACCCCAAGGTGAATCACATGCCCTGTTGGGTTCACATACTCGTATACTGTACATTTGCGTGTCTTTTGTGCGTGTGTATGTGTGTGTTTATGTATGAGAGTGAGTGAGCGAGCGAGCGAGAGAGAGAGAGAGAGAGAGAGAGAGAGAGATTGTGATGCTGGTATTAAGCATAGATTCTAGTGAAATCTTTTGAGTTTATTAAGTCGTACAAACCACAAATCTTATTATGTTGCAAGACAGAACCTCGACTTGCTTGAGTCTGACAGTTCATGATTTGTAGGGGACCCTTGGATTCACTTCATAGCCCATGCTCCGCGCATTGCATGGTATCTAAGAAGTAAACCATGGCAATAAATTGACAAAATTCGACTCGCCAAGTAAGATACATAGCAACATTAAAGAATTCAGCAGCCAAAATAGTAGGCTCCCTACAAGTTGTAATAAAATTATCTCATAACCCTGAAACCCATAAACAGTTACACTGAGCACATTTATTCTTCTCAGTAACATATAAAGTAGTAAGGTTTCTAATTGTATCATTCTTCACATTATTGGCTAACAAGTAGTAGGCCCAAACCCCACAAAACCATTGGCAGAATCCAACGTAATCTGAATACCTTCCTGCTGAATATTCCCCAGTATCGACATCCCCGACGAGGACGGAGCAAACGCAAAACAAAACGTCCCCGAATCGTCCACCGGTATTAGAAAGTTTCGTGCCGGTAGCGTCAGTATCGTACCGCCCGAAAAATAGAACGACACGGTCGGCACCCGCACGCTCTCGTACCCGGCTAGATCGTAGCACGTGTCGAATATCGACACCCCCGACCCCCGTGGTAACCCCACCGCCCCCTCCACGAATGCGTCCCGCAGCGCCTCGTACGCCTCCCCCGGCAGTCTCGTCACCGCCGTCCCGGTGTCCATCACCACTCCCCCCTCCCCATCCTCGTTTAATTTGAAGAGCTCTTCCCCGAGCGGTAACCTCACGCCGCCGACCCCGAGGCCGGAGAGTCCCACATAGTAGAAGCTGGGGGCGCGTGGGCTGCGGAGGAGCGGTACCCAGACCGCGCCAACCGGGACGGCCGAGCTCCGGCCGAAGAGTAGCGAACCGGTCGAACCAGACCCTCGGCTCACGAGGCAGTAGCTGAAGGCCCCCCCGACCTGGCCGCCGAGCTGGCCCACGAAGGACATGGGCCCCCAGCCCAGACCCAGCAGACCGGCCGCCCCGGTGAACAGACCGCGGTTGCGGTGACCGCACCCGATGGCGACGTTCTGGACCGCGGTCGGCCCGAAAGTCAACGTCTCCAGAGCTAACGTCCCCTTGGTGTAGGAGCCGTCTCCGTAGGAGACTTCGTAAAGGCAGAGGCCGGCGCCGCCGCAGGAGGCGGAGGCGCCGGCGCGGGCGATGTCGCAGATGGGGGATTTGCATGATATGCCGGCGAAGGAGGTGGAGTCGGCGGGGTCGAAGACGGGGTCGGACTGGGCGTAGCATTGGGTGCATGGCCGGCACTGGACCCACACGATGTCGCTGCCGGAGTCTATCACCATGAACTGTTCTTTCGGCGGGCTGCCTACGCCGATGCGGACGAAGTATTCGCCGCTTCCTTCGTCGAGGCCGGAGACGACGTCGGAGCCAAAGTCGTCAGGGTGGTAGCCGGCGCCGAGGCGGCGGAGGAGGAAGGAGACGCGATGGGAGTCTCGGATGAGGCGGTCGTGGAGGGTGGAGTGGTTGCGTCCGGGGAGGGAGTGGCGGTGGAGGAGGTTGAGGAAGAGCTTGTGGGGGTCATGGTGGTGGGATTTTTCTTTTTGTGGGGTGGCGTCGGGAGGGCGGTGGCCGGCGGTGAGGTCGTGGAGGTTGACATGGTGGAAGTGGAGGGCGAGAGTGGTGAAGGGAAGGGTGGAGAGGAGTTGGAAGAGTAGTAGAATGAGAGAAGGTGTTAAGGGCGGCACCACTTCCCTTTGTCGCATTGCTTTGGTTTGTGTGAGAGAGCTATGATGGTGTTGGGGTGGGAGGGGTGGGATTTATTTGCGAGGGTTTGGACCGTGAACCGTGGAGGAGGTGATGGTTGTGTACGTTGCCGGTTGTATATATCTATAGTTTTGGTATTTAGCTACTTAATCCTATCGGACGCATGCAACACGCGTGACAGTCAATAACGGGCACGGGGATTTTAGGAATGGATGTATGATATGATGATAATATTAACCAACCAAGAGGCTTAGATATTGATATTTTAGTGTGTAATATATTTGCATGATCTTGTAAGCATCCTCTAAATTTTCATTTATACGTTTCTTGTCTCTTTGGAATGTTAGATGAGCTTATAAGTTCGCAATTAACTGAAAAGAAGCAGTGAAGAGCAGGAGTCAGGGGGCTATCTTTGGCATGAAAGAAGATTCATCTCTAATTCTTTATCGGCTAGTTGTTCTGAGATCCATATAGATAAATAAATGGTAGAGTTATTTTGAGATCTGTGCAAATAGATGAATAAAAGAGTGTGGAGTGCTTTGAGATCTATATAGTTGATAATCCAATAGTACAGATTTGTGTGAAGGAAGATGAATTGCATGCATCCTCAGCGCAAAAAGTAGAAAGGTGCATTATGTGTAGGAAAATTAGTTGGATATGATTTCAATATTCTTTGAAAGATATTTCATGTGCACAAGCTTGCCCAGAGATGTCGAAACATTTGATGCAATAATTACATGATCGGTACTAATATACAATAATGAAAAAACAACCAACCTCCTCTGCAGTGTGCAAGCCACGCCGCAAAGTGCTGTACAACATTCGATAGTAACCATCAGAAGATGGACTGCCATCAAACAATATGTATCGGTATGACTTGTTACACGTATTGAGAACTGCACAGTGGGGCCTCATAAAAAAATTTCTATCAAAGGTGCGCTCTTTTCTGAAAGATTTTTATTCTTTCTGCATCAAGTAATTAAAAAAAAAAAGATTTAACCAGGATGAACAACATGAAGCATTGGTTTGAATATCAGTAAATGCACAAGTAACTCAAAAGGTTACCAATGAAGCATAGGAATTGGTGGAAAGCATCTGAGTGACTTTTTTTAGTAACATTTCTGTGTCAAAAATTTCTCGACTACATCTTGTAAGCATTAAACTTATTCCCTTGTATGGACCATGTATTGTGGATGTGATCGATAGGGATGTCTATTTGGTATTTTAACTCTTTCATTTTAACTTTTTCAGCCTTTTTCTCTTTCAGGTGTCGCTGCTGCTGGTTTTTTTCTGCATCATTTGTTGAGCGGTAGCTTTCGCACGACTGCTTTTTGGTAAAAGACGAGAGGACGAGAACTAGTTGTCTCACTTCAAGCTGATTGAACTGAATGAAGCTCTAGAAGTTGATAAGAATACTGTAGGTTTGCATATATATTTACATGCGTCTTCTTAAACCATTCTCCACTTCCCAGCCGTTCATTCCAAACACCAATCGGCACTCCACACGTGCGTGTCCATATCTTGTTTGTTTGCCTAATGGAAATGATACACAGAGAGGTTCTTGCGAATTAGCCTTTCGAATTCCTACTGTGCCAAGTTTATCATTCTTTATGAAGCTTTTTTCTTCAGTTTTTTTTAATTCAAGCACAAGACTCTGGTGGCTCTACGCTGATATACAATATACAATGGAAAAGCAAGCATGGCATTACGTGTCTACAGACAGGCAATGCTTTATTTAAATGGCATTTCAGTTAGGTTTGCTAGAATGATCTAGTTCTTTTAAAGATCACTGAGATTTGTTGAATTTGATAGTTGAAGCTGGCTCATCATCTTGAAGGCCAAGTAAAAGCCACAGCCTACCATATTTAGCTACGCCATACCTTCATCAACAGGCTTTGGATCTTAGTATGCTTGTATCCAACAAAAAAAAAGAGCAAAGAAAAGCATGCAACATATTGAATATGTTCGGTGCTATACTCAGATAATCCTGACAAGATGTGGGACTTGAATTCTGCAGCCAAGGTAGTATACTGAAGAGCGAAGACTTCGCATGGATGCCATACGCAATAATTTGAAGTACACTTCCTATTAAGAAATTTATCTTCGATGTCGCACACTCTGCAGGGTGAAAAACTTTCAAAGCATTGTTGGTAAGATGCTGACATCCCTGAACTTGAGCTCTTCAAGATGGTATAAATCATGTTGGGAAGTGGTTTCAGTATCCTGACAAAACTGAACTTGAGGATTCAACAGCTCTCCCAATCCTTACCTCTTGTTTAGCTTCTCTTCTACGCACAAGCATGGAAGATATCAGTGGAATAAGGGAGTCATGCATCCAATCATAGAAGACTGTTATATATTTATATACAGGGCTTGCCACAGGATATCCAAATTTATATAGAGGACCTACTTCCAGCATGGTTATGGCCAGCACTATGTATGATATGACAGTTGTTCTCTGGAAGAGAACAGCCTGAGTTTTAGCAACAATTAGGAAAGGAAAATATCTGATTACTACCCAACCTAATTTCACTTGGATGAAAACTTGTAAGAACCCTCAAATTATAAGAGAAGAAATCTCATCAGATTTTATACGTTTTAGTTTACTCATTTTATTTTGGAAATGCTCAAATCAAATTATAAGGATAACCAATTGAAATATGAAAAAGAGGGGGAAAAAAAGGAAACCCCTTGATCAAAGATCCAATGTTTGCATATGTTCGCTGTGAAATCATACAATGGTAACAGTGGTGTATATCATTTATTGGGCTTACACTGTCTCTACGAAACTCCATTCAGAAATTTCTAAATAGAGAGTTGTAAGATCTATTACTGTGATGGAAAATATTTAAAAAGCAAAAGGCCGTTTTACTTCAAAATCAACATAAATCTATGCTTTTATATATGCCTGTCCAGTAATAAGCAGAGCTTTTTACAATCAAAACTAAATCCTCTTATAGATGCATATTAATTCTCTTGATGAATTCAACTTGCCATGGCAGATAGCAACTGTAAAGTATCAAATGCCATGCATCCATACATTACATCACACTTATAACCATGAAACCCTCTATCTACCCTTTTTTCAAGGTATGAATGTAACATTCTAGGTTTCAAAACTGCACCAATTTTATATCCATTGCTCTAAATCAACATCAAATCAATTTGAAAATTTGTAAGAGATCATTTTTAGCTCTGCCACATAAATTACATGATCAGAAAAATATACCCGAGATAACAAATAGCTATATATCATATCATTATGCTTATAAGATGGTCAGCAAGAAAGCTGAACATTATGGGGCATAGTGACTTCTGCCGCCCATAAAAGAGCTTGGCCTTTTCATTGCGCTCTACCAGGCTGATGTAAAAGAGTTTATTATTTCTGTATATGCTATATTTTACTTGGGAGCCTTGTGAGAGGCTTGCATCATTTTTTAATCAGTAAAATAACTCATACTATTAAATAAATCCACCTTTTAAGCCTAATGAGTGGGCAGAGTTAGTTAAAAGGCAAGATCACAAATCTGTGGTTATGTAGACCCCTGAATCATGGTGGCGGCAGCTCATTTTATTAGTGTGGGGTTTGGTAAGTATAGCTACCACTGAGAAGTGGAAGGGATATTCAAACTAGATGTTCAAAAAGATAGCATGCTACTGTTGCATATCATTATTGTAGAAAGGTACTCTCATTTTTTTTTACTCCTACCATCATTCATGCTTGTCTAAAGTCCCTCAACACAAGAAGTTCGAGCAGTGCTGCAGCGAGTGGAAAAATGGAGTTTTATCAACACATATGAGCTTAGGTATTTGTTAAAGCAACACATATCATTGGAACTATGTAGTTTTGCATCACATTACAAGTCCAGAGGAAAACTTACTACACATTCCTGGTCAGAGCAATTCACCCCTTTCAATAACCAACCAGAAAGTGATCATACCGTGATGCTGCTGAATGAAACCCTTCAACTGCTCAATAAACATGCTATCTAAAGCATTTAATGAACAGACTGATGCTAAATTAAGGGCTTTCGCCTGCCAAGTTTGAACTGCACACTTTATTAGGTGTTCAAATTCATAGATGGGGTTAAAGTAGTCCTGAATTTTAAAAGCCATGAGTTCAACCAAAATGGTTTCAGATTAGTGCTGCAACAGGAACTGCACACAATATAAACTATTGAAGATAACATGAATGCGACAACACCAGAATCTGGTGGGCTAAAAAGAATTCATAACAAAGTGGAGACATCACCAAGATGAAGAATGGAAGTTTGGGAGGTTGTGGGGTATGCACGACTTTCCAATTATTGAGGCATTATCAACAGAAAAGCAGAAGTTATTTTAAATCCAAGTGCTCTCTCCCTCAGCTTTTGGCCTGTGGGCAGGTAACATGTGTCTCTCACAAGCTTAGTGGTGCCACCTTAAGTATAGTACCTTCTTCTTTTCTAGCAGCTAGGCAAGCTAAACCTATAGAGTAAAATAAGATTTGAGGAGGACAATTTGGTCTAGTTGCAGAGAGGAGAATGGATCCCTTCTCTTTTATGAGTTATGAATCTTCGAGGATCCTGAAAGGGGAGAGATGATGCAGCCAGATGCCTTTTAAACTAAACTCTCTTGCACTGAAGGAGCTAGCAGGATGCACTAAAAGGAAATTAGCATGAACTCTTGGTCTGATAAAGATGATGAAGCACAGAGGCAAGAAGATAAAAGCAACCACTTGAAAAGGCCAGCTTTAGCATTGAAGATCCACTATTATTTTTTTTTAAGAAAAGGGTTGTTCGTAATTCGAAAGATGCTAAATTTCTGAGATGAATGCCTTGCATATAAAGGCATACCAATTGATTTTTCTACCCCAAAGCTACAGAATATATCAGAAAAACATGATACTCCACTGCTTTTCATATTTGACATAGCTTTTTTCAGCAGCAAAACAATCAAAAGAAAACTAATACTTATCAAACAACACCAAGGGGTCAAGAATTCAGCTCTGGAATGGTACCGGCACACTTCATGAAGATTAATATTCATGAAATATATTTCACAGAAGCAGATCATCTTGCCACAAAACGGATAAATCCACAAGGTCTATAGCAACAAGTCCTGAGAGCCATATGCTTTCTGACATGCATCAATCAATGCTTAGACCCTGATGCTAGTAAAATGATGAGTAGCTACTCAACTGGTTCCATGTCACTTTCCATAGTAAAGCAAATACACAAGGAATAACAGGAAGGAATTACAAGATGAATCTTTGTAGAGCTATAAGGTTGCAAGATAAGCAAATTATAAGGAATAATAGTTCGAGCAACATAAAGCAGAATGCCTGGTATCAAAATAATTATCTACTCAGAATTTCAAATTTGTGCTCTTCGGGAAAATGAACACAAGCTGTATCAATCGCATATTAGAGTTTCCCATGCAGGCAAAAGTTGATAATGGTGGCCGTCACAAGAAACCAGAAAATTCTGTATCCTATCTTGCTTGCTTATTTATTAGTCAGAAAATAATGGAAAGTTTGCTCTCTCAAGGGTGGCTACAACTGGGAGTGGCTTAAGGGTGGCTTTGGGAACTGCTCTTTAAGTCTGAAACCACTCCAAATTTGGACACAAACCCAAGACAAAATCTAGAAACATGGTCAGGATAGGGGTTGAATAGGTAAACCCATACATCAGTTGGGTTTTGAACAGATCCATTTGCTCTTGTCTACAACCTGCTCCAAATCTTAGATATATGCACGAGGAAATTCTTTCTGGTTTACACCCAAGTCTTGGACCCATAACTAATTTGATACTGAACTTGTCCCATTACTCAATACAACCCTAAGGACAGTGCTTTGTTCCCTTCTCAGCACTATCAATGTAGGCAAGCCTGCGCTCTCACCAACTTTCCCACTTGAAAAACTTGTTTATCAAAATGCAAACTAAAGTTCCTTCACGAAAGAGGTCCCTTGAGAGTTCTTTATTAGTAGAAGCAGCACAAAGCATGCCCTAAGAAATTTAGAGAGAAATCCTTTAACGTTCGGACAAAACTAGTTGGTTTTGTTGAAAGATAACCAGAAATCAGTGAGTGCATAGGTCTTGCCCCGGTTTCATTCTATTCTAAGTGAAACCAAAAAAAAAAAAGAAAGAAAGGGACTTCGAATTCATGTCTGAAGGTGGACTGCATCCATGCATTAAACTCAGGACTTCTTAGTTCTTCGTTGCAAGAAATCGAAATACTAATCAAGCTTTGAAGCAATTGCACTGCATATTGATGGATTGATCCAATGGCATGATAATAAATCTCAGAGGTTTCTCTAGAGCTTGGGTGCCGCTCTCTACTCTTCATGGAGGGTTGCAGCTTATATATATAGTAATTGTTTCCAGTAACGGACCTTACTGATCTTTCCCCAGAACCATTTATCGTGGCCACCGAGACGTCATCTTTGTGAGAGATGTATTGAGTGTGAGTTCCTCCTCTCTGGATTAGAGCATGCTCAACCAGGGATCTTCGTGGGACGATTACAAAAGAAAGAGAAAGGGAAAGGTTTCGTAATTAAACTACAAGAAAACAATGGAATGGAGTACAAGACGCTTGCTCCTCCCCCTAGTAAAAACTCCTTAAAAGAAAATAACAAGACAAGTGATTGATCTGCCTAGTCTAATATATACATGCACAGGAGGAGACTATATATGCAATGAAATAATCTTTAAAAGAGTCTTGAGGTACTACTAATGTAAGATTGTCTACCAAAAGAGATCATCTAGCCTTCAAACAGAAGAGTCTTGATGAGCTACTGTAAGAAATATGCGGAGTCCGCGGTAAATTTAAGGGATCAGCTGTGTCCTTCAGTCCCTCAGTTGACCGACAACTGGCTACTCAATCAACTAGTTACTTTGGAAGATCTCCAAGCATAGGGAAGTGTCTGGGTGTACAAATCTCTCCAAAAAGGCTTCTTTCTCTCCACTGATCTGCAACTCTGCAACTCACCAACAATAAGATTAAGGCACGCCTTGGTTCATGGAAGTGGAGATATTTGTCTTGGCCTGAGAGCTTGGCCCTAGTTAAATTTGTGCTGGGCATGCTACCCCCCCATTCGCTTGTTTACAAACTGCTCGGTTCCTATACATTTCATTCATCAGCTGGACTCCTTATGCAGCTCATTCCTGTGGGAACGTAAGTTGGCTGGACTCGTTCATCTTCTGGGACATTATTTGCACCCCAAAGAAGACGTACCGGAGGCCTAGATTTCCCAAAGATAGATGTTTGGAGGAGAGCAATGATTACTAAGACTGTAGGAAGGGTTGCGTTTGCACCATCTAATCCGTGGAGTAAGGTGGTCAGGGCCAGGTATTCCTTTTTCTAATTCGTTTTATTATAAAGCTCCTCGGGATATTTCACCAATGGAAGTCCCTGGGCTCCCGTGTTTTGGCGTCTCCGGTCGCCCCTCAGGTGGGGAGGCCCCCCCCCCAGCCAGGAAGGTGGTCAAAGACTTCACCACCTTCCTACCGTGGAATCCACCATTGGAACATTCAATGGTAGCTTTGAGATATGTGCACGTAGATGATTGAAAAGCTTAGAGTGCTTTGAAATCTGTGCAAGATATGATCCAACTGCCAACATTGTCGAGATCGAACATTCCATCGCATGGACGATGACCAATCATTCTTTCACGCAAAGAGTACAACCCGAAGCCATAGTTGTTGGGACGGCACCGTATCTTTAAGGATTCACCTTCCTTCATGTATAGATGGATGAATGTCAAAGTTCAAAGTGCTTCGAGATATGTGCAGTGCGGTTTATCTAATGACGGATTTGAATGGAAGATACAAACTTTTTTTTTTTTTTTGCTAGGAAAAATACAACCCTTCTCCGGAGTTGTTTATTTATGCAGTTAACCATCTACATGCAATTCAAGTCTGGTTAGAGAGAGATTCAACAACAATTGTGCCATGGATCCTTGGTATCTTAAGGTTGAAGACCAAACTATCCATATTTATTGAGAGGGGAATCAAGTGCCAAGTCTCCTGGCCAATTTGGGTTCACAGACCGAGCAACTCACTATTTGGATTGCCGTCTTCCCACCTCTAGTGTCTTTGTTTGCATCTGCTGACGCCTTTGGTGTTCCTTGCATGAGAGCGTAACGAGAGCTTTGCCTATCACCCACATAAACCCTTTTCACTATCTATTAACACATCACCTTGGGCTCTAAAGATGGCCTTAAGCAGCCCAAATACAGCCTACCAACGTTTAAGTACTAGGATTAGCTGACTCGGCCCAGTCACGCTCTGAACGACAAAGAGAGACTAAATGAAACAATATAATCATGGAGGAAAGATGATAAGGCTTTGCGAAGAAAGGTCATCCAATCTCCTTTCTCACCAGCCCAATACCCCAGCCCATAAGCTAACAAACAAATAGCCCATAAGCTAGCAAAAAAAAAAAAACGTCCCACCGCACCTTCTGCCAAAGCCCATTGGCCCATTCTTAATCATGTTATTATTGCTTCTTTTTTTGTGTGTATGTGTGACAGAGAGAGTCAAATAAGTACACCAATGAAAAGTGAAATGTAGCGGTGTCAACAACAAAAAGTGCAACAATTTGGGACCTCACCCAAAATGGCTAGCTGGAAGGTATTTTTTTGGGTTTCTTAGTCCTGTATAAGTATCCAAGATCTCCTCGGTGAATAATCGATGTGGAACTAAACACATGCCCGCACGGGTCCTTACATACTCCCCTATTCAAGCCCTGACATCCTAATCGGGCTAAGAGTTCAAATCCATTCATATCTAATCACAACCACTACAATCGGCTTATAGTCAATCTTCATGAATCCATACTGCAGGATCCTCTAGTCCACATAGATTATGGGCCGATTTCGCTCTAATACCATTTATAACAATTTAGGACCTCACTTAAAATGGCTAGGCGGAAGGTAATTTTTTGGATTTCTTAGTTCTGTATAACTACTACCGAAGATCTCTTCGGCGAATAACCAATGTGAGATTAAACACACGCCCACACGGTCCTCACAAAAAGAAAATCACGTAATTATTTGTGCCTCCTTCTAGTCTCTGAACGTGTCCAATCAAGAAGCAGAGAGGTAGCGTTGATGGCGGACGAAGAGCTCAATTGCCAGCATTTAATAGTGCTAAAGGTCCCGAGCAAGGAAACACAAAGCCAAGATATCGGCTTTCTCGCATATAAATTGAACGAAAATGCCATAAAATAAGCAATTCAGAAGAAGTCTAAAGGGCCTATGAAAATGAAAACAGTAAGTGAATCGTTAAAAAGGGCAACCGAGACCCCACAGTTCCTTTCCGAGTCACTGATGTTAATGAATGCAAGCAGGCCTGTACCTTGCCATCTCCTCTTGAAAGAAGCTTCTTTGAACCTTTTATGAAAGCCATTAATCATTTATAAAGACAAGGATTATTTCGGTTGTTTCTCCTTCTCGGTCTCTCTTTACTTCGTTTAGCTCTTTGGTGGAATTCAGGTTCTAATAACAAGCTTGTGTCCACCATGACACTAGTAGACCCCATAGGCTCATGGCCCGGCTACGATTTCCAGCTAAACCCCAATTATATCATGCAATGTGCCAATCCTTTGTCACGATCACGATATTATTACATCCATGTGAATCCTTGAAAATTTCTGGTCTTGGAGGACCACAGTGTCATGCATTGGAAGCTCATTGGACCTTCTTTATATCCCCATTAGGTGTCACCTCACTTATGTTGACTCTTTTGGAGTATTAATATCATAGCTGCTATATATAGCTGTGCTTCATCTTGTTGTCTTCATTTGATTTATTTGGGCACCATCATGCCTCAAAAAATCTTAGCTAGCCACCAAGTGATTCCATGAACATGAGCACGACTCATAGTAGTGTAGTCGCAATGCATGGTAATGTAGTCATTGCTTAGAACACTTTCTCTCTCTCTTTTTTTTCTTGAAAACTTTCCATGATTTTGTTTGCATAGGATAAGTACTATTCAAATGCTATTCTGTTCATTTTCACAATTCAATATTTGGTAAGCCAAAAACATTCTAATCAGTAAGTAATCACTTCTTTGATTTACTAGAAGAAAAAAAAATAATTTGGAGTCCTAATTTGTGCATGAAAGGTGTTTATGTGGTTTGGACAAGTTGACATAATTTACCATAACATACGTTTTTATCTGGATAAACTATAAACATCAATTGTCAGTAAGAAGGACCGCTAGCGCCATTTTCACAACTCATAAAACTTAGGGCCCAAAATGTTGTCCTGCCTTTTTTAACTTTAATTTGCTAGTACTGCAAATGTGCAATTTAAATGCACAAATTCAAGCCTAGCAGAGCTGGAAGAGCCTGGCCTTTCATAATGTTGTTTGTGCCATCATTTTCAACGGTGTGAAGTATTCAAGCATATCATGACGCTACCCTATAAATTGGCTCGTGAATCACCTAACGCATATATTATGAGGACCCGTGCGGGAGTCTGTTTAATCCCACATTGGTTATGCATGATTTTGGATACTTGTACAAGGCCAAGAATCCAAATAACATTTTCTGGCTAGCCTTATTAGAGAGGTTTTGGGATGTGATAAAATGATATCAGAGCGGGTTTGATCCATTGCCTATGTAGACTAGAAAACATTATAGCAAAGGTTCATGGGGCTGGCCACTAGCTAATTGTAATGCTTGTGATTAGATTTGAATCGACTCAAACTCTTAATTTGGCAAGAACGCCATGACTTAAACGGAAGGAGTATCTAAGGATCCATGCGGGCATGTGTTTAGTTCTATATCGACCATGTACTAGGTAGATCTTAGGTATTTATACAGGACTAAGGAAATCAAATAATATCTTTCGGCTAGTTTTTTTGGAGCAAGATCCTCGACTTATTTGTATCAAGTGTTGTCGAGTTCGATTGGCAAAACGATGCCTGACCCAATTGAGATATCAAATCTGGGTCACAAACTGAAAGCAGTCACCAACTCCTGAGTCCTGAGACAATGTGGTCACAGCCAGGTGCGCCATTGCTAGCCATGCTAACAAACACAAGCCTGCCTCATGTGATGTTATGATGGAGAAACAATGTCATCATGAACTGCCTTCTAAGACTAGCAAGTAAGTGATGGAAGGAGCACCAGAAAGGTGGACATATTCAATGAAAAGAGAGTATGTATCCCCTAATAAGGTTCATCAGCCTATCATTCTTGTGGTGTCCCACATAGATGATGCCACCGCGTAAGTTCCACCAAATGACCCGAGTTGTAAAGTTCACCAAGCTACTAATTCCACTGCTGAGGTGTGGTGGTTATATGTGATTCTAGCCTTTGTCGCATATATGGCATAATTATATCTTTGAAGCAATCATCTTCTCTGTTCTGGAGTCACTCCCATTCAAGTTTGATCACTGATGGAAATTATTAAAGGAAAGATTTATCTAAGATCCTGTTAATGATTTAAGATCTCAAAATGATTTTTCGAAGATATTATTAATTCTTGGATTAAGTTGAGAAAGTTCTGTTTAGGTTATAATTCGATAGTTTAGGTTTGGGTTCTTGCATATGTGAAGTCTATGAATTCTGTGAAATAGTTTAATTTTCGGAATAAAAAAAAAAGAGTGATTTTATAATTTTAATTAGAGCGCAAGACACATGTGAGATACATATAATTTGGCTTTAAAGCAAAAGGAAAGGGAGCAGGAACAAAGTTGAAATATACTGTTCCATTACCAAGTTTCCATGGCTATCGAGTACTGTCTGTGAAAGTGTGGCTTTGAGTGTTTATGTAAAAATTTCCTCTAAATAGTTTAGAAATTTCCATATACCAACCAAGCTTTTATGATGACCCCAGTCCCTGGCTATGTGCTGGACTCAAAACGGACCTAGAAGATCTAGTCAAAAGCTTGGTCCAAGACTGTCATGGGCACCACACTTGATGGAAACTCAAGTGGACCCATTACTAGGACTACATTACCATATCATAATGTCTTCTTCTTCCCATAGCCGTGATTAGCGCAGGGCCAAGAAGACCTGAAAATATTTTGGTGATCGAGATCAGGAAATTGTACGAGGGAATCACAAGACTAAGGAACTTGTCTTTTTTATTTTTCAAATAGATGCTAGATTCCATGCAACAACTCTGCTATGGTTTAGACTGTGAGGTTTGAAGAGGTTCTTCTCCATGCAGCTCACCACCACTCTTCAGTCTTCGTTCATCAGCCAGATCATAACTATTGACATCTTTGAGGCAGTTGGAGAATTCTGTTAAACTTTCTAATGAAACCTAATTTTTCGTGCAAGATTTATCGTCTTGATACTGAATCGCATACCAATATTATCTTTTTACAATATCGGGATATAGTATAGTACGAAATAGCAAGATATACCAAATACCGGTATGGTAGGAATATTGTTACAGTATGATATGGTACAGTTACCGACCGATACCATAAATCTTATTTTCGTGTCAACAAATTTACTTTATTAATTAAAAAAAATGGTAACTTCCCGAGTACTGGGCTATACAGTCTTCCTGCATAGCATAAATCAAAAGGAAAGAAATCTGATGGGTGTATGATCTGGATCACACTAAACAAGGGATCTGTAAAGAGTCAATGTTACAAAACTTCAACCTGGTGACAGGACTAGCGCATATTTACTCGACCCAGAAAAACCAGCTTTAATTAAACTTGGCAAATAAAGCAGTAAAAACACAAAACTCGTCCATCTTTATGACTCAAAACATAGCCCAAAGTCCAGTTTGCTGATTTATTACATCGAATAGAAGCTTAAAATTTGTCATGTATGTGACAATCCATGCGGGCGCATATTTAGTCTCACATCAATTATTTGTTTGGTAGATCTTGAGTAATTATACAGAATTAAAAAATCCAAATAATACATTCCGACTATTTTTTTTAGTAAAATCCTGAACTGTTACAAATATTATCAGAACGGACCCGGCCTATAACCTATGTAAATTATGGGACACTACAACACGAATCCATTAGGGCTCACTACGAGCCGATTGTAGTATTTGTGATTAGATATAAATGGATTTGAACCCTATACCTGACAAAGACGTTAAAGTTTAAGTGAAGAGAGTATGTGATTACCCGTGCGAACATGTGTTTAGCTCCATATCGATTATTCGCTGGATAGATTTTGGATGCTTATACAGAATTAACAAACTCAAATAATATCCTTCGGATAGCTTTTTTTGAGTGAGGTTTCGAGTTGTTACAATGCTAGGCTGCCAAGTTTACGCGTAAGAATCTCAGATATGTGCATGATCTGGACCACAATTCACAATCATTCAATTGGAACATTAGATGTTCGTGAATTAAGGGAGACCATCCATTCTAAATATATAACGACTTATGCTTTAAGTGATACCTGTCATCATGCATGCTCTTTATCCCTGTCGCAGCTTTAGCTGAAACATTATATATTGGCCGTGCAACTTTTCACACGCAAAGGATATCGAAAGCAGTAAGGAAAACACGCATCAATGCCCTTTTGTGCTTCATGAACACAGCATAAGACCCAAGCCACAAAAGAAACCATCAGTCATCTCCATGAGGCCATTAAACCACTAATCTCTGAGCTTCACTGAGTCCCTCTTTGATTGGTGTTCATCGTTTAGTTGGTATTCATAGATGGGAAAAATTCAAAAACAGTGCGCTCCAACGTTCAAAAAAAATATTATAACCCTCGTGATGTTTCGCAAAGTTACATGTGAACAAAGTAAAAGAAGTCATCCCATACCCTATAAATTGGCAGCAGCACCAGTTCATCATCAGGCCTTCCTCCCTACGTTAAGAAACAAAGGAACTCCCTTTTGCCCTTCTCCCATTCCCTTTGCTTCTTCTCCCACCAGCTTCCACAGTCCCATATATTCTCTCAACCACAGCCCCAAACAAATCAAAACCCACTACCACCAAATGAAGAATTCCAAATGGGCCTTGAAGCTTTGCTTCATCTTTACTTATCTGGTTATGTTCTCATCTCATTCCTTGGCTCAAGGAGGTGGTGATGATGGCTTTCCACCTTGCTCACAGGCAGACAGAGCAGCCCTCCTCAGCTTCAAAGCCGGCATCTCAATGGACACCACAGGCATCCTGTCCTCATGGACTGGTCTTGACTGCTGTGGAGCTTGGGAGGGAATAGAATGCCACCCCACCACAGGGAGGGTCATCAGCTTGCAACTTCAAAGGCCTCAAGGTGAAGGTGGTAATGCCCTTTTCATGAGGGGCACTCTCTCCCCATCTTTGGGTAGCCTCCAGTTCTTGGAAGCGTTGGTGATCAGTGGAATGAAGCAGATTAGAGGTACCATTCCTGAGAGGTTGTCAGGGTTGGCCCACCTCACCCAGCTTTACCTTGAGGGCAACATGCTTCAAGGCTTCATCCCTTCAAGCTTGGGGAGGTTAACCTCCCTGAAGGCCCTCTCACTGAGTGGGAACCAATTGCAAGGCCAGTTGCCTCCAAGCCTGGGGTCTATTGGTGGTTTGCTTCAAATTAATGTTGGAAGGAATCTTCTGACAGGTCCAGTACCACCCACTTATAAAAATCTTCATGGTTTGCAATCTCTTGATCTCAGCTACAACTCTTTCTCTGGGGGAATTCCTAGTTTTTCAGGCCAGTTTCAGAACCTGACCCTTTTGGACCTTTCCCATAACCAGTTCTCAGGAGAGATACCTATGTCCCTTTGTAGTTTGTCTAATGTCTTGGACATCTCATTGAGCTACAACAAGCTCACAGGTGAAATCCCAAGCCAGATTGATAGGCTAAGGCCCCTCAGTACCCTGTCTCTAAGTAATAATCTTCTTACTGGCTCCATTCCAGAATCACTTGCAAAGCTAGAAAAGCTATGGTATCTCAATCTTTCAAGAAATGGATTCTCAGGTTCCCTGCCAAGTAGACTAGCAAATGGATTGCCTTCCCTTCTATCCATGGACCTGTCCTACAATAGCTTGCACTTGGGAACCATCCCAGATTGGGTGAAGAACAGAGGGCTCAGAGATCTCCACCTAGCAGGCTGCAATATAAAGGGAGACTTTGCAACTTATACACTACCAGATTCCCTAAACTCCATAGACCTCTCTGAGAATTATCTCACAGGGAGGATCGACAAGTTCTTCAGCAACATGACAATCTTGCAGGAAATAAAACTCTCCAGCAACATGCTTAGATCCAACATCTCAAGTATTGTGCTGCCAGATGGTCTCACCTTGCTTGACCTCCATTCTAATCAGCTCTATGGGTCAGTTTCAGGTCTCCTGCAGAAGGGCAGCAAGTTTTTACAAGTATTGGATCTCTCACACAACAAGATCACTGGTGGGCTCCCTGAGTTCAGTGAAGGGATGGAATTGAAATGGCTTGACCTGTCAAGGAATGGACTCACAGGCCAAATACCAAGCTCCATTTTGAAGCTGGCTAGCCTGGAGAGGCTGGATCTTTCTAGGAATCAATTCAAAGGGATCATACCTGCAAGCATGGGCCAAATGGTGAGGCTGGAATGGTTAGACCTGTCAAGCAATGGTCTCACAGGGAGAATACCAATGAGTTTCACTGGACTTGTAAACATCAAGCATGCAAGCTTCAGGGCTAATAGATTCTGCGGGCAGATACCCCAAACACGGCCCTTCAACATCTTTCCTGTGGTTGCTTATGAACATAATCTATGCCTTTGTGGCAAACCTCTGCCACCCTGCAAGAAGCAAGAAGCTTTCATAGGTGGAAGAAACTAGTCGGCAAAATGATGACTCAGCTATCAAATGGCCAACAACATTCCAAGTCAGTATCAGTGGGAGGGTAATGAGGGTATTACTTTGCTTCATGCAGGATTTGTATTCTTCTCTTTTTTTTTTTACATATACAATGCTTATTCTTTTGTCTTCACTAGCGCTGTACTTAGACTTACCAGTGTTCAAAAGAAAGGTTATGAAGAAATAAGTAATCAATTTCAGTTCAACAAATGTGATGCATTACATGTTGCTCTCCAGGATATGAAAAAAAGAAAGCAAATTAATGATACCTAGGCAAGCAGCGCAAGCAAGTATATGCCCTGCGGTGGTTCTTAGATTTAAAATTTGACATGAATAGTCATTAGATAGCTTCCCTAGTTTCAAATTTAGTTCATGCAAGGTGGTGCCAATCATATAGAACTAGTCAGCTAGTCAAAGAATTCCATTCTATGCAACAAAGGTTATTAACAAAGAAACGAGCATAAGTCTATGAACTTGAAACTGAGACACAAATCTCTTAAGATATACAGTTGAGGCTCAAAATTCATCAACGGTTGCCATATCCTGGATGCAGCATCAATGCTGTACAAGTTGCAGTGCACAACACAACAGCACAGATAGAACCAAGGATAGCAATGTATCAACATGGGACAAAATCTAGAACAAGTTTAGCCTGTGACACAGAATATTGCTATAGGATAGGTTGGAAAAAAGCTGAGATGTATACACTGTGGAATACTATTGCTGATACCATCCAAATGAAAGGCTAACAACTTAGAATAGCTTCAAAATTTGCTCACTGAAAAGTAAGCAACTTTAAAGGGACAAAGCCCCTCCATGCAAGCAAAGAAACTCATCAAAATTTACAGGTAGAAAACAAAGAAGCTATTCTCACTAAGACCCTGCCAGAATCAAAATCCTCTGCTTCTCACTCTTCTTCCTTCTCAGATTCCTCTTTTTCTTCTTTCTTCTGCAAAGGAAAAGAGGAAACAATTAAAAATGCAGTTATTCTAATAAAAGAGATAAAAGGAAATAAGAGTGAAGCAATTAAGGAAAGAAATGGCTCTGCATACCTCTTCCTCATTTTCTTCATTTAATTTCGCCACTTCTTTCTCGTACTCTGCTTTCAGCTCTGCTGCTTTGTCCACATACGGCTTCTTCTCCTGTTATCAAAGCACGACACGATGAACACATCAAGCAAAAACATTTCAAAATAGAAAGGGTGAAAAAGAGGTCATGACAACTAAAAGAAACAGGATTCTTTATAGTCACCTCATCGCTCATGGATCTCCACTTCTCACCACCGTCCTTTGCAACCTGTTTTATAACCAATTATATATAGATCAGTAAGATAATAAATAGTAGCATAAATTACATTGCAGTAATGCTGAGAGATGTCACGGATGACTCATACCATAGAAACACTCTTGGAATCGGGATGGGCTTCTTTATATGATTTCCTGAAGTCATCCCTGAAATATAGAACATAAGAAATTTAAAATTAACTCGAGACCAAACCAGAAAGAGAAGAAAAATGTAAATTATTTCACGAAAATGAAGTGTTGCAAAGTGGTACATGAAGAGGAAGAAGGCAGTGGGAGGGCGTTTAGGTGCTGTGGGATCCTTAAATTTCTTGCCTTTCTTGCCCTTTCTTTCCTTCTGATCAGATGACGCCGCCCTCTTCCTGCCACACATTTCAGACCCCCATTAGATGATATCAGTGGCCATCAAGAACACATTCTAACCCGAAACAAGTGTGAGAATCTACCTTTCTGCAGGCTTGTTAGCCTCAGCTACTTTCTCCACTACCTGAGCCTCTGTTTCAATAGATGTAAGGAAAGGAAATCGTAAGAAAACCGGAAGAAACCACAGTAAATCAAGGATGAAACTATACAGTATGAGATTAGATCCCACGGAAGGAGGGATGAATACCTAAGCTCGTTCTGATCTTAGAATCAAGGCTGCAGATATGCATGTCAATGAGAACCACTGGAACATCTTTGTTACACGCTTCACTGCAGTCAAATCAGAGCTAAATGAATCTATAACATCGAATGGTTGATCGCCCAACAAAAGGAAAGAATCCAGAGAGAAGACTAGCTTGATTGATGAAACGCATCGTATCAAAGAAAGGTAATAGAAACTTGGAAGGAAGGAGAAGGAGAGTACCATCTGGTGAACGCGCTTCCATCCCTGGCGCGCTTCAGCGTATTAGTCTCGGCCCCCACCCTCTTCCGCCCCCTCGGAGGGTGAGTCCTCGATGAAGCCCCCGCCATTGCTAGAGCCCGAGATAGAGAAATTAGAAGGGGAAGGGATCGGAATGGCCGTTTGAGGTCGAAAACCCGCGGGAAATTGTTTAAATTTTACTGGGAGGGAAATTTTTCAAATTTCACTGAGTGGGGTCCGAACCGAAGGGGCTGATTTCTCGCCTTCCTGACCGTTGATTTGCTTGATTAGCTGGACGGATGGGATTGCTCCGCTGAGTTTTCCAGCGGAAGGCCGGGATGGGAATTGGGGTTGTCGCGGTTAAAAACTTTAATAAGTGCGCCAGCGATGATGATTCGGTGATCATGCCGTCCATTCCATGGACCTTTCAAAGTTGACCAGATTGCTCAACCCGCGATAGGTGAATGATCCCCACCTTCCATCGCTGGATCCAAAAGGGCTTCACTATAAGCCAAAGGATATCTAGTCCCGGCGTACATGTGACTGAGATTAGTCAGCTTCGGTGCACGCCACTCGAGGATAAGCCAAAAATTTTGATCGAAGTTATATGTGTACCAATGAGTGCTTGAACCCTGTTTTTCATGGGGAGTCATTCTATTGTATTAAGTGTGAAAACTTTGCTCGGTGTGATATTAATTTATTGTATCATGTCATAGGCCCCAGAAACTAAGGCTGCAAATGGGTCGGATTGACCTGACCCGCGTAGACCCAACCCGACCCCGAATTTTAGGACCCGTGGGTCCGAGTCGGGTCCTAAAATTGGACCCGAATCATTTTCTGGGTCGGATCTGGGTTTACCGAACGGATCCGACCCGACCCGAATGGACTCGAAGATAGAAAGAGAGAGGGGGAAAAGCAAAATAGAGGTTTTTTTTCTCTTTTTTTTTGTGTGGGTCATGGCACTATTGGTCCGTCAGGATCCTCTCTCGGTCTATTACATTGTTGATACCTCTGGGTCGTGTCTCGGTAGCTGGCTTTTCTTTTTTTTTTTCTTTGATTTTTTGGTTTCTGTTTTTTTTAACTTTTACAGGGAGGAAGTGAGGGAACACCGAACTGAATATGGGTCATGTGCCAGTTTTCTGCAATGGAATTGGATTTTGGAAGAAGGTCTGGGATTTTTTTTGTCCTCGTCAGAGGGAGCTGGGAGACACCAAGTTCCGTTCAATCAGTCGTATGGACAAAAAATAGTGTGATATGAAATTCGGCTTGTAGACCGATAGTGTGATATGAAATTCGGCTTGTAGACCGACTTAGTTAGTAAGTCGGGGTCATCTGTTCTGACTAGAGATCAATTGCAAGTCTTTCAAGTCATGGGTCACCCAACACCTCATAATTATGATATGACCAAATTAGATTTGCCTAAATTCTTTCTCAAAAATACAAAAAAATTGGATCCGATTCGGATTCGAACCCGACCCAACTCGGACCCGGACCCGATCCGGACCCAACTCGGAACCGACCCGACCCGACCCGATCTTCAACCGGGTCGGGTTTGGGTCCAAAATTAGGACCCGAATAAAAAACCGGGTCGGATCAGAGTCACCCAGGATCCGACCCGACCCGACCCATTTGCACCCCTACCGGAAACAAAGGAAAAAACAATGTTTATCAAATCATATAGATATTGAAAATATTTAGTTCAATTAAGAAATAACAGGCATGGAGTTAAGAGGTGCCCATGATTTGGATTGACTCCTTTGACTGAACCAAACCAGACAAGCCTTATTGGGTTAGTTTACTTTGATTGGAGCTTGAATGGGATTGTTCTCAGTTCCAATCTTCAAAAACCTGGTCAAATATTTCAGGTTAGTTCAAGTTAAGAAGCCAAGTGACCCAAGAAAGCATTTGGTATGGGATGATCATACCAAGGTCATGGGCGATATGGGTGGAGGTGATAAAATTACCGTATTTAGTTACACCATGATAATCCTATATGGTAATGATCCCAAATTATCTCCACTCTTCAAATCACCATCCAATTTAGTAATAGAGCACCCATCTTCGAGGTTGGGTATTCAAAATCACTACATGATAATGATCTTGAACTAAAATTTGGAGACAAAAATATCATTCGGTCCAGCAAGAAAAATTAATATATCAATATATTGTCAATATATTATATCAATATTATATATATTATAATTTATTATATTGATATTACATATATTATATTTATGGTATATATTGCATCATTAATTATATTATTGTCGTATTATTATTCAATGTTATTTTAAAATTATAATATAAAATATATTATTGCACTTTATATTTATATGATGAAATTATTTAATACAATACTTATATTTGCCTCATTTTTCTAATTAAAATAAATATTAGTATTTAAAATAATATATTATAAGTATAAATAAAATATTACTTCCAAAAGAACAACTAATATATCTTTATAGGATTAATAAATATATTTCTATAAAAAATATTCATAATTAATATATAAATAAATATACTTATATTTTTATTCTAAAATAATATTTAATATGGTCAATAAATTTATTTTTGTGGAATATATTAATGATAGTTTTGGTATTACATAGCCAGTGATCTTCGATTTCTATGAAATACCAAACATGTTATTCGTCGATATCTAAAAATTTTTAATTATTAGAACATAGCATACAAAACATAATAATTTTAGATTATCAAAAATTAGATTATCTCAAAATAAAAATTACTAGTGATTTAAAATCACCATGGTGAGTTGGTGACCCCAAATAGGGTCACTAAACAACACCCAACTGTAAACAAACTCGATCCACATTCTCAAATACACATATATATACCCATAATTTTCAATCGTAAAAAATTTATACATATAATTTTATAATAATATTAATTACATATTAAACAATACATAGTTGATTTCTATAAATTATTTACCCGTCGATTACTGCTTCTTGTAGTATGGTACCAATTAGTTGTCGCTTAAAGTTGTGACGCATTGGATCTTAGATATATAATTTTTTTTGATTTGATTGATGTGAAATATCGATGAATATTGCTATATTTATTTATTTTTTAAAGAATCATTTCAAAATTAATTTGAGGCACCTCAGGTCCTCAGTCTTGATTGAATCACGATGGGCTGATTCTTATATTGATGGGTTCGACCCTGGTCCAGAAATTATAAACCGACTCAGATTAGAAGGGTACAGGGTTAGCAAACCACTCCCACACAAACCTGGAACAACGATGCGTACCCCCTAATCAATAGCAGTCGTCACGCGCATCACTTTATCATCCCACGCTCTCTCGCCGCCGGTCACCGCACGCCCAGCCATAACTCCCATGCGCGCCTGCTCCGACCGCTATTCTCTCGACCCTCCCAATTCCCAAGTGCGCCTCGCCTCTCTCTCCCCGGTCCCTTCTTCGCTTCCCCATCTCTTCTTCGGGCGCGGGACTGCACCGAGACACGGGACCCTTCCACCATCCATCAGCCCTCGTGGCCTGCTGTTCCCGATCGGCGCCGCGCGCACTGTCCACCCCGCGCCCTCAGTGGCTCGGCCTTCTACCGCTGCGTGCCTTCGTTGAAGCCCGCAAGCTTTTCGACGTAATGCCTGGGACAACCCAATGACGTGCCCGCTCCTCCACCAGAGCCAGATCCAAACCTGAAAATCCGGGTTTGGCGCGGAGTCAGGTCACTTTGGTATTCGGATCCGAGCTCAGTTACAGGATCTAACCCGAATCCGGCCTGCCCTTTCTTCTGCGAGTCGCCGGTGATTAAGCCGACGCCTTTCGAAACCTTAAAACCCTAAATCCCCGTTTTGTTGGCTCCCCATGGTCTCCTCGAAGAAGAATGCCGCCGTCCCTGGGTCGGACGGCGACGGAGAAAACGGCGTGGCTAATCTGTCCCAAGACGTGGAGTGGCTTTCTTCCCTTTCCGAATCCGAGCTCGTAAGTTTTGCTTCTCAAAGTTAAATTCGGAAGCTTGATTATCTGCTCACTCTGTTTGGAATTTATATCGAAGACTATTCTGCAGGATTTTCTTATCGGTTTAAAAGAATTGGTCATTAGAAGGGCGAAGAATGCGGGCTGTAAAGATCTAGCTGAAAAATTTGATGCGAGGATGCTCCGCGCTCTTGGTATAACACGATGACTTTGTTACATTCATTTTTGGTCAATAAGTTGAAGCTTGATTTCATTTTTAGTTCGGCAACTTTGAAGTGATTTCGAAAAGATTTATGTTGATGTACTATAAGACTTTTTGTAGGAAAGCAGTCAAATTGAAATATGTTGTAAAAATTTGAAAGGTATAGTCATGGTTAAGTTTTTTTACATGAAAAGATAAATATAATGAGGGCTGATAGAACTAAATTTGCTTTATTGGATGGAAAAGTTTAGGAAGAGGGAGTTGGCACAATAAAAGCTGGAGTTAGGTTTACCATCTCTCGCGAAGGCCCTTTTATCCATTGACATGTAGAATTTTTGTTATAACAGTGCAGAACTCCCTTTAACTAAAGCTATTCTGTGTCATTTGACAATGTATCTGTAACTAGTGCTGGATGTGTCTTCGGGGGAGAGCAGGTTAGCATTGTTGAGACACGGCAATGTGCTATTTTTGTCTGATAACTAGTCATGAATCCTGATTGCCTTGCCAACTAGGAATTAGGAGAAGAATTCCACAAGGCTCGAGGTTTCCTTTGGATCACCTCTGTCGGCAAAAACAAGAGCCACTTCATGAAGTTAACTATGTATTTGAATTCAGACTTAGTCTTTCAGTCTAGAATTAACTTTTAGTCTTGAAGATTTCTGTTTTTGGGTTATGTCCATAGGTGTACTTTAAAGTGCCATAATTCAAAATTCACTAGTTTTTTTTTCAGCTATACGACATATGATTTTGGGGTATCTCAACAAAAAAAACTTGACTTGGATCCATTAGAAGCTAAAAAATTTCTGCTTCAATCAAATTATCATGCCCCTAAGGTGCTGATGTGGGATGACATGCAAATGCCATTCCTCTTTCTTTAATAATAACATAAATTTGAGTTTTTCCAGTTGATTAGTTAAATCTGTGGCTGATGTTAAGTCAATGTTTTCGTTTTTCCTTTTTCTCAAGGTCTATATTCATGGAGTTAAGGACAGCCTCATAATATTGGGGAATATTGGACCAATGTTTCTTTAGTTTGTGTTTTTTCACCGATATTTTTTACCCATTTATGGCAATTCCCATGTTTATAAATAGGTTTTCTCTGAGCTTGACCATATATTTGACTTCTATCTTTTCCCTTTGCTTTCTTGAGGTCAGATTCAGAAAACAAATAAAACATTAGTACTTGTGTTTCCAATCATCAATGATTAATCTATACTGGCAAGGGGACTGCATTTTAATTTCATGGCTCTCAGTCTTTAGTAGAAAGTTTGCTCTTTCCATGTTGTTCATAAGTTAATTTGAGGTTTGCTTCTTGAGGTGGAGGTTATGAACAGTCTCGTAGTTTATTGGGGTATATTTTTTTGCCAAAAATTGCTCTTAAAGTTCCTGTCATGCTGCTATTGAGAGATTAATGTTGGAAGATCCTAGAAGCTTGTATGTTGGCTTGCCTTGGCAGGTTTAGCGACCATGCAAGAAGATAAATTTAATTTAGACCAAGTACTTCAATTTTGGGTATTATGATAACCATAATTTTTGGGGCTTCAACTTGAGCTCTAGGTGTTCACTTCAGTGTTATGATGTGCTAGGAGTTAATATCATTTCTTTTTTCTTACCTGAGTTGGTTTCATGCTTTTTGTTTTTGTTTTTTTAAGACATGCATTCTTTTTTTTTCAACATGCTTTGGCATGCAGAAAGATAATTCTGGAATGAACCACAGCAATGGCCTATTTCTGATGTAACTTCAGTGATCCTAATCTATATTCATAATAGTACTTATCTTAAACAGAATAGTCTTAGATCTAAGGTTTGGTTCCAAAACTAATCTGAATTGGCGACTTTTTAAAGATTACCAGTATGTACACATATATCCTGTTCAAGGTTTTCATTTCTTGTAATAATGAAAATGTATGTGACTTTGGGTATGACTATCTATAAGACAGATCAAGCAAAACATTGGACAATCTAGTGAGGTAAGCAGACAAAGTTTGCATTATCTGCAGTTCATTCAGCTAGGAGGGATGTTTCACTATTACATTTGTATGCTGACCATGTCACTGGAAAGACTATAATCCAACTATCCAACTAAGAGAAAAAGCATGATGTTGTAACTGATTTCGGTGCATGGAACTTTTGGAATCTTAAGTGTTATCTCTATTGTCTTTCTTGTAATTCAAGGTTCCTTTTCTTTTCTCTCAAAGCTTTTATTTGGTTACATGATACCACAAAAGTACTTTTGAAAGTTGCAGACAGTAGTTTGTCCTGAAGGATGATGCATGCCTTGAAATGTTGATTTATAGCTTGTTATCAGGGATGCGCTATCTGTTAGCCATTTTATCTCCCTTTCGCCTTTTATTGTCAAAAATCTTAAGGTTCATTAAGAGGGGCTTCATCCTAGATCTAGACTTCATGGTATGCATAAAATTTGGTGAGTATTTGTTATTCATTCTGATTTCTTTCCAGGAATTGTCTTGATGGAACATTTTAAGGCACACGCCGAAAATGCATCAATAACTACAAATGTGCTCGAGACATCTGCGTTGTTGAGAGACTGCAATTTGGCGACTCCAAATTCTGAGAGGAATCCTGGCTCTATTACATTTAGTGAAGATGTCAGAACATCAAGTTTTGTCACTCCAAGACGAAAGCGGTTGTGGGAAGGGTAATGCTGTCCGTAAACACATAATATTTTCTTCGCGTTATTTTTGTGTTTTAAATCATGTCTGTATGTGTATGTGCAATGTCCTATTGGCCTAAAAAATCAGATGTCCGCGACAGGTGATTTTTTTATTTATATCCTTCTCTGCAGAGGTGTTATTTCCACCCATGCTTTTCAATATCAGATGTTAATTGCTTGTATAATGTGTTTGTGTTACTTAAGTGGGCCCATGTAAATTTGATCAATGGAAATTCTTATTTTTAGTTGCTTAATTATTTGGTGTGATCAGCAGTATGCATCACCTATAAATCTTATTTTGAACCAAGCTAGTGCTATCTTTATGATCATTAGTTATGTAGAATGATTCTGAATTGTTTTTTAGACGAATGATTTCAATTTTTGTCCCATGCTTACAGGGATTAATCTGATATAGCTTATAAAATGATGATTCTTTACTGCTTTAATTGAAATACTTAGTAATATTTGAAGCAAGTTTTAATTGCTTTGTTTTATGTCTAGACTATGTGAAGAGAGAGCTTCCAGCAGCAAGAGAAGGAAAACAGCAAGAAAACTCATGTGACCTTTTGTACCAGTTTATGGACCACGAACGTGGCTCTTTTGCACTCCCACACCATCATGTCAGTGTATCATTTCAGTTCTCTTTCTCTCTCTCTCTCTTTTTTTTGAGATGGTTCATCTCATGCAATACTGCCATTTGTTTGTAGACAGAGGTGCTCTAAAGTAACTGAATATTCATGAAGTTTATGAATATCAGGACTCATTGTAACTGTTTCATTACTTCGAATTGGTGATTGCATTGTTTTTATCAATAAAGTCTCATCTTTTTAGATAGGGCAATTTCTTGAAAACTATATGTCATAGCCAGATATTGTGAGTCATCTTCATTATTTTTTATTTATTGTGTATTTCATGCATTTTCTACGTTAGCATGCAATCTGGGACACGAAACATTTCATTGTATGGATATCGTCTCCATCTATTGGATAAAAGAAATGTTAAAGGTGGCTCATAACAAATGGCACACACACCTCTTATAGATAATTTCTTTATTTCACCATCATGTGCAAGTACGGATCCAGCATGATGGTTGATGGATATTTTGTTGCTCAACTTGATTCTCTAAATTTATTTATATTACCCTGTAGGATTCCATGGCAGTGTACTTCATGAGTAGTTTCGAGTAACCTGGAATAGCCTCTGAGTCTCTGCTCAATGCTTAGATTTTACTTTCAGTTGGGTTTTGTTCAAGACCATCAGAGTTCCAAACAAGGTGCTGCATATTTCTAAGTCCTGCACACGTATATTTTCTGCATATACGTGTGTACAAGTTCTACATAGATGAGTCATGATTCATATTTCGTAGGGCAATGTTGTTGAACATGGTCCAAGTGCAACAGAGGACAAGAACTCGTTAATGGACATGGTTGACGCTCTGGAGAGAGAAGAAGCCATATGTTCTTAATGGCTTCTTCTATCTAAGGGCTTTTGATTTTTGGCATGGTTGAATACTTCCAGTTGCAGTCCATGATGGAGTCTTTTATGCAAGATGTTTTCTCGAAGCTGATTTGTGTCGTCGTTGTTTTGGTGGATTTTTTTTTTGGTATCAGTAGGATTACCTCCCAGCGCACTTCTTTGCCTTCCGCCAACTTCAACTGAATGTTCTTAGCCCAACTACTAGCTTTCGTTTAGATTTGATCCTCTTAATTCGATTTCTTGATGTACGAGTTGGGAGTAAGCAGAGTAAAAGAGGCCACAACGGAAGACAGCACCAGAGGCATGCCACAACTTGAGGACGGTGATGAGAGAAAAGAGGTCGTCATCTCATTCTTTTTCTACACTCTTTGCAAGCATACTCGAAATCGAGAGTTGTTTTCCTAGGTGCATGACTTCAATCATGGTCTATAAGGGCATTCGTTTTGTGACCGACATGGCGATTACATATGCGTGCTTAGAAATCAGATGCTCGTGTTTTTCGCTCAATTTCCTTTGCTGATATGGTGTTTGTGAAATGGCCAAGTTCCACGGGAGTCCCAACCGAGAGTCATCCATCCTTGTCTCGCATCAATCTTCAATGCTGTTGCATAGGACGGAGAGACAGACATGGAGAGGTAACTCGGAAAGTGTTGAGTTCCTCCGAAATCTTGAAGATGTTCCAAAGTAACGGGTGCTGATTGTCACTACTGAGCCGTCCTTGAATCCAATCGATCATTATGGTCGAATCATCTTTTGAGTAGATACAATCGGTGCGCCGACCACTAGCTGCTACGAGCTTAGATTCATGGTTTTGAATTACAAAGCCCATTTTTTCTCTGCCTTACCTTTTAAAATACTGTAATCAAAATTTACCTTTAGAAAGAAAGGTGGTGCGGCTCGCAGGAAACAAGAATCGTGGAAAAAAAATTATTTGTTAGCCAGATGTGTCGAAGTGGCCGATTTGGGGTATTACCGACACGGCTCAAATAATATAACATCGCGTGGCTTGCCCCGCTTCGCTTCATTCACCGGGCTGGTTCGACGACGATGATAACGATCGAGGTTCACATCGAGCCAAGTGTCTCTCTCCTTCTGCCTTGTGAGATGGCGATGGGGAAGAAAAAAACGAGGAAGCTGAGGCAAGGGCTTTCACAAATTTTGAACGTGCCGTGAGGTTTTAGTGAACCGAGAGTGGACTTAACTTGGGGGGGGGGTTGGATCGGGAAGGGACGGTTTCAGCTGGCTAGACGTTACATACATTTCAATTTAGTGGTAGTGAACATGACACAAATTTTTCATTTGTACATAGTTACCGCTAGTGAGACAAGAAGAGGGCCTAAGCTATTCCATGTCGTGGTTGATCTCAAACCACATAATATTTATATTTTCTGCTTCACTGACAGGAACCAACATAGTGTACCTTAATTACTTAGGCCAAGGATTTGAACTAATTAGTCTTTAGCTTTATCACTACTACCTTTTGCATGCTAATCTTACCGGAGTTACAGATTTTTGGATCTCTAGTTTTGATGACACAAACAAGTTTCCACAAGCTTTATTTTACTAGGGCACCACGGAGACAAACTAGTTTCTACAAGCTTTATTTTACCAAGCACAACAGATAATTTGTGCACTGAGTTTACCTCACGAGTCCGAGATTGATAATACCCCATGCTGCATGGGGCCATGCCTTCTCCTTTGCCTTGGCAAGCATCACCCTTCCCCAAGCGACCCAGCCCTCCCAGGTCATCCTCTTGTCCCAGCTGCTCCCCCACTCTATCGTCAGCCTCAGCCCCATCTCTGCCTCCCTCTCAGCTTCCTCATACCTCTCTAAGTTCATATAAACTTGAG
This sequence comes from Phoenix dactylifera, assembly GCF_051530095.1. NCBI lineage: Eukaryota > Viridiplantae > Streptophyta > Magnoliopsida > Arecales > Arecaceae > Phoenix > Phoenix dactylifera. The sequence goes on from NC_143205.1 coordinate 19,961,921, forward strand.
CCAGCACCAGATGAGGCTCCCCAACAAATGGGTTCTTCTCACAGCTTCCCAGCAGCAGCTCCTCCACCCTCTCCCACTTCCCTTCCCCCCAGTCACCACAAACAGCCTCCCAGTACAAGTCCCTTGCAACAATCTGCTCCTGGGCATCCAGCACCTTGGTGCAGCCATCAAACACAGGTGGGATCACCAGCTCAATCTCCTCATCTCTATCACCTTCGCTTCCCCCTCCTCCTCTCTTCCTCTCCTCCAAGTAGATCTCCTCCTCCCTCAGTATAAGAGTGTACAACGCACCCAGCTTTGAATTCAAATGCATCCACAAGCCTGGCTTCCCAGTGCCAGGCCACAGCACAGTCCAATTGCTCCCGCTGTACTGCAGCCGCCCATCATCATTGGCGAACATCTTATCTAGGTAGTCGAAGTGCTGATCGCTGGCGTCGGCGATGGTCATTAGAAGGAAGATAGCGACCATTCTCCTCGACACCGCCACATCCTCCCCGGTCTTGATGTGCCTCACCGTGATCCCTCCTGCTGGGAGGAGCGACTGCAGCTTTCTCCGCCATGGCTCCGAGGAGCTGAACACGCCGTTCTCCTTTGCCTCCCTGAGAGAGGCTTCGGAGAGGGCAAGGTGTTCGACGAACTCGGCGTCGGAGTAGCGGAAGAGAAGGTCATCAAAGATGAGGGTGTGGCGTGGAACGACGCAAAAGAGGTGCATGAGGCGCTCGGCCGGTGCACCGACGAGGCTGCGGACATAGTCACGGCTGGTGCCGGCTTCGAAGATCGCGAGGTTGACGTAGGAGTTGGAGTAGGCGGAGTGGAGGAGGCCGCAGCGGGCGACGGGGTCGGGGGCGCACCACAGCTTGAGGATGCGGTAGACATCAGTGAGGTGGGAGAGGAAAGAGCCATGCTTGTGGAAGCACTCCCCGGCGCCAACAGAGCGGAGGACGGTGATGAGGGAGGGGAGGGCGGGGTCGACCAACTCGAGCTGCTCACGGAGGAAGGGGCGGGCGGCGTCGAGGAGGGTGCTGAAGTCCCTCTTCTGAGGGTAGCAGCAGGAGGAGGAGGACTGAGGCGTGTAGGATGGCATGGTTAAAAGCTCAGCTAATCACATGTGTTGGAGGAGGATTGGGAGGTTGGTTTTGAGAAGGTGATGGAGAAAAGGAAAGGCCAAGAGTAGAGGAATTAAAATGTCGACAAAAGCGTGGAGACGTCAGAGGCGGATAAAATAAGAGACCGTCCCCACGGGGTTAGGTGGCGATATTTGGAGGAGGGAGTCTTGCCAATAAGAAATTATTTGCACTATTTTTTGAAAGAACCATACGTCCCTCTTCTTTGCGCTATTTTGTTTTTCTAATTTTATGGGTTGCACCCATGTCCGTTGCGTGTGAACCATTGTTGCATCAAAAAAAAAAAAAAAATTAGTATGAGCTAACAAATTCATGCTAGATATACACGTGCGAGCCGTTGTTATTGGGTTGCTTGTATAATGGCCGGCTTGTTCACGTGTCAGGGAGAATCACATGGTCCCAGCTGGACTTGACTGAGACCTGGGCTGATGGGTCTCAGTCAAGCCCCAAGCCCATTAACGAAAGTGGTATCAGGACCTGTCCGGATCTAAGAAATGTTATGGCGTTACTTTTGTTTAAATTGTGCATCTTTTGCCAAGAGTCACCGTATGTGGCTACACATCTGGCACTTGTTATGTCACTAGTTTTGTCAATATCAAGTTAAAAAGATAGATTTGTTTGCTTGTAAATCAGGCAATTGGAGAGAGTGAATGACTCCAAGATTTAAAATATCATGGCTGATGAATCTAACCTATAACTTTACCTCAGCTTCCATGCATGGTAAGCAGGGTGATGACGCTGTTATCCCCTATGTATTGCACTCATCGAAATGAAATGGTTTGGACTAGTGTGTTATGTCCCATAAATATTGGTTGTTAAGTATTGTTTAATTTTCGAAATGTAATATACCTGTGCTAATGATTAGACCCAAGACACACCTAATTGCTAGCCATTTGCAAAGACAACAAAATCTGACCATACGATCTAGGTCACATGCAACCCATTCTCTAATGTGCATTCACATGTCACCATATCTCAGTTTGAGAGTTGGTGCGAGGAGGGCAAAATAAATGATTTTTTTTTCTTTTCTTGTAGTTATATTTGTAGTTACATCGAAACAAATGGATGGGGCACTCATATTCTTAGACCTGTCTTGGTGAGTAATGCTTTAGTCCGTGCATATTAGATACCACTTGATGGCACATTTACTTTCTTGAAGTTCTAATATCTTGCTTTGTTGGTAAAAAATTGCATGAATCTCAAAAGAAAAAAATTGTGCACATCTATGCTTGCACTCAAAATGTGGACATGCATATACATATACACATGCATGTAAGCTTGTGCATAAACACGTGCGGAGATATTGAAAAAATCAACTGTTTTCAAATAATCGTTTATTTTTTTTCGAATGAATTGTGATTCTGAACATTTTGTTCCTCTATTGGAATAGTATAATTTTTTTATCGCTGCTCAGCAAAGCACCCATATAGTTATAATGTAAAAAATAAAATACTGCATGTAGAACGGCATACTATGCAAAGTAGATCAATCGTGACGGAGATGCTAGAATAAAACTAATTAATAGAAAAAATATTTAATCATAAAATTGAACCACCAAAGGTGAACTTTGGCTCTCTCCCTCTCTTTTTTCACCCTAAATGTTCCTTAAATAGAGTTCATATGGCTAGGAAGTTTGGTTGCTACTCAAATTCAAAAACCAAGATAAGAATTGATAACTACTAAATGATTAATATAACTATTTTAGAAAGATTAACTAAATAGAATAGAACTAGAATCCTAGTATAAATAGGATAAGCAATGATTCTTGCATGATGTACTAAAAAAAGCCGTGATTATTATAGAACTCGATAATCATAGAAACAACTTTAAATCAAATCATTTTTTTATATTTACTCTTCCTCTTATCGCTGTCTTGGTTTTCTATTTTTGCAAGAGTTTGCCTCAAGAAATGCCAGAAAATTATTCTCATTTCTCACCAATTATTTTTTTTCTTCAGTATTCTGAAAGAGGTGTACTTATAATAGAATTATAAGAATATATAGGAACTATATTTAATTAGGAATAGAAAATGTTTTCTGGATATTTGAAGATATCTTTTTATGGTTTTTACCTAGTTAATTACTTATTTCTTCTTTATTGAGGTTTTAAATTTGAAGCAAACCAAGTGTTACCTGTTTGAAGAAAAAATTTAAGTTTTAAATAAATACTCTTGGCATCTTTCTTGCACTCCTCCTCACATATGGGCCAGACTTTTTTTTAATAAGTAAACCTCTTTTCTAATACCATATTGAAATCACCACTTGTCCCAAAAGCTCAAGCTGATAGAATGAGATAAATTTATTTATATATTTTATATTTTTTTAATATTAGGAAATGCATGTTATTTGATTACATGTAGTTTTAATTGTTTATTTACTATTATACTCCCAATGTCCACTTTGGTTGGTTTACAGATGTAGTAAAAAAAATCATCTTAGAGCTCTGTGTCTCGTGCATCCCTATGATCTCCTTATCAGAATATGGGATATACGGCCACTAAGGCCTGTTGTTGCCGCTCATGATGTGAATCCAACCGTTGCATTTAAGTTAATAGCTGCAAGTGCGATGCATGTGAGGAGAATGGATTGTTTTGAACACATGCGAGGAAGCAGCCATGACCATGAGCTCTGTTGGACAAATGCATTTCTACTTCTGTAGCTCTACCCACCATTGCAATTGATTTTCTACATCGAGCAAGAGTGATACTAGTTGGTATATTTTGTTCAAAGTGGGTTTATTTCTAGAATGGTCGCGATCGCCGCCGCATCGCCCATATCGGAAATGGAGAATTCTTGCTTGTCTTGTAAGTATTGGAATGCCAAATACCTAGGTGGTTGCCAAATATGTGGGATCAGAAGATTGTGCAAGAGTCCTCTATTTTCAAGACGAGCAATTTAATTGTGATTTGAGCATGAACCACTCTCTATTATATAAAAGATGCACCGTGGAAAATCCGGGATCTATTTGAAGAGCTTTTCATCAACACCATCGCAGGAGGAAGTAAAGGTGGGTCAATTTCATGGACGGTGACGAGGGAGGGGGTGGTGGGATCGACCAACTTAAGCTCGTCGTGGAGGAAGTGGCATCATTGAAGCTAATTAGAATCCTCCGAATGGGTGTTGTGCATAAAAGAAGTTGGTGACGGGAGTGAGATTTATAGGGAGCTAATGGTGGAATGAGACAATGAGCTAACAGCTTTGTTTTCACACGCTAACACAGGTTGCATCTGCTAAGCTCGGTTGCAGCACAGGCTGGGGAGTGCAACGGCTCTATGGAATGAGAAATTTGGCTGTTAGCAGTTATGTTTTCATTTGGAGAACAAGTTTCATACGTGCAAATTTCCAGGCTGAGGGTGCACCGTGCGCATGCGTAGGCCACGGTCCATGACCAAGTGGATTTGGTGCAAGTACTCCTAGGCCTGGTTCACTTTGTTGACGGAGAAACGGGCTTGGCCCATTTGGTTACCGATGGCCGCTTAATCTCGCTCGAGTCTTGTCCTTCACAGTTCGTGAAATTCTTGGCCCAACAATGTCATGCAGAAAATCCCTCACCTGACTTCGCATTCTTTTTTTTTTTTTGTTTAAAATATTGCAGCATTGTTCCTTGACTACATGAGCAAAAGTCGTATAATTAATAACTTGATTATCCAATCAATCAACCAGCCTGGGGTGCCATGCAAGGCTAATATCTTGCCAGGAGTATGCATGGCTATGGATTTGACTATAATCAGAAGAAGTTACTGCCATGCTTAGAGGTAGGTGGGGTTTTTTTTTTTTAATGACAAGGGAGGCTGGTAAAGCAGCCACCCAGCTTTTATTATAGGGAAAAAGTAATTATAGAAGAAGAAAAGAAAGAGTTATAGTAGCTAACAGAGATTAGAATTGAGTGAGACAATATAATAGAAACAGAAACAGTTGCAAAAATAGAATAGCAGAAAAAAAAACAAAAAAACAAATGATGCAACTTCAGCTCAACAAACAACCAGCTTGCTGTCCCACATTAAGTAATCCATTTACTCAAGTACTGGCAATGTCGAGATCTAGGTAATTTCCTTACTTTATGCCAGATTTTTGCGTGCTCATTAACCAACTTTGCGTTGCAGAGGTTGGACCAAAAGGAGAATAGCTATAAACTTTCGGCATCAACCAAGCTTATAGAAGATTGCTTATTTATGAAAATTATGATATTTCTTTCTTTTCAGCACGATCTTGAAATGGCACCTATGAGCATCAGAACCACCGCCGTGCAGCTTTAGAAAAATTCCTCTTCCTTCAATCCAAATATAGTCATTCAAAAGTTCCGTGAGATTGCAGGACATCAGCCAAAATACAAAACCCTCCCCTGACAGTAGCAAAAAAATTGCACTTCGAGAAAAATTGGTCCTCGAATTCGACGGAGTGGCAACATAATACACATCCTCCCATATTTTTTCTAAGCTTCCTTTTGATGCTATACCTAATATTGAGCCGTTTGTCCAACAAAGCCATAAGAAGCATTCTAGTTTAAGTGGCATTGGATGGCTCTAAAGTGAGGAGGCGAAGTTGCACTTCACTCCTCTAGAATTAATGAACTGATAGTGGGATGCAGAGGTGAACGTTCCTTTACTGGTTAATTTCCAAATAATTTTATCCTTTATCTCTATTCAAAATTACTAAGGTGAGCAAAGAGAGCAATTGATTTTGCTGTTGGAAGATCTTCGCCGATTGATTGCTCGATGGCCTAAATTTCCACAACATAGATCTATAATTGAAAAAATCAGATACAATGCCATTCTTTTTTTGTGTTGCAAGCGTAGAGGGCAGAGAAGATCAATTTGAGTAGTACATCGCAAAGCCAGCTGTCTTTCCAAAAAGTGGTGTTTTAGCCATTGCTGATCCTGAAGTGAATTCTATTCCTATTTCAAAAGGCCAAGAGAGCCTTAATAACATCTTTCAAAGTTAGAGCATCTCTTTGGTGGTTTCCAACACATTGATAGTTTCACTTTTTATAATATGCAAATTTAATTTGCTTTCTCCAATTACCCAGGTCTTTCATAATAAACCGCTGATCCCATTTCGCCAAACGTGCATTGTTAAACTGTCGAATGTCCTTGATTCCTAGCCCTCCTCCTTTCTTTTGCAAGCAAATAGTTTCCAGTTAACCTTATAAGAAAAGCCGTGAGTGCTAGAGGTATCGGTCCAAAGAAAAAGCTCGCCTATACTTGTCAATCCTTTTGATCACCCAAGCTGGAAGCTTGAATAAAGACATGAAGCATAGAGGTAGTGAAGTAAGAACTGAATTGATCAAAGCCTACCTCCAAATAATAGATCCCTGCTTTTCCCAGAAGCCAATCTACTCTCAATTCGTTGCAATAGAATGAGCCAATCTGACTTGGAAGGTTTCGTATCATTGAGCGGCAGATCTAAGTATTTGAGAGGGGTTGGAATCTCGGGACAATCGAGCCACCTACCACACTCCGGCCTGTCTTCATGTTTATGGCCGATGTAAGAAATTGAGCTTTTTGGAAAATTGATGGATAACCCTGAGATTAGCTCAAAACAAAAGAGGATGGTTTTCAATACCGCCCAATGATTTTTTTTCTACTTAGAAACACTAATGTATCACCCACTACTGCGCTATCTTAGTGCCTCCACAAATTCATGGGTTCTCCAATCCCTTAGATTTTTTTCAATACTGCATAATGATCTTTCTCTAATTCAAGATTGAAGCACAATAAACAAGGTTTAGAAAAAAAAATCTGTACCACGTAACCAAGCACAAATTCCCGTCAACAAGAGGAAGTCTTCAAAAAAAATTTCATCATTTCAAAAAAAAAAAAAAAAACTCTTTAGTGAGTTCGCCTTATGCCCCCAAATGCATTGAGCCTCCTCTGCCTAGGTATAGATTTGATGCTCTTAATTCGGTTACTTGATGTACAAGTTGGAGTAAGAAGAGTAAAAGAGGCCACAATGGGAGACAGCATCAGGGGCATGCCACAGCTTGAGGACGGAGCGGAGGATGGTGATGAGAGAAGGGGGGTCGTCATCTCATTCTCATTCTACACTCTTTGCAAGCATGCTCAGAAATCGGGAGTTGTTTTTCTAGGTGCATGACTTCAGTCATGGTCTATAAGGATATTCGTTTTGTGACCGACACGGCGATTACATATACGTACTTAGAAATCATATGCTAGTTTTTTTTCGCTCAATTTCCTATGCTGATATGGTGTTTGGGAAATGGCCAAGTCCCATCGGAGCCCCAATCGAGACTCATCCATCCTTGTCTCGCATCAATCTTCAAATGGTGCTGCATAGGATAGGGAGACAAACATGGGGCGGTAACCTGGAAAGTGTCAAGCCCCTAAGCATAGAAAATGAAGATGTCCCGAAGCACCCTAAGCCTCTCCGAAATCCTGAAGATGTTTTGAAGCAGCAGATGCTGATCGTCACTAAGGCTAAGTCATTTTTTAAGTAGATACAATTGGTATGCATTAACTGCCGGCTGCTAATGTGCATGAATTCGTGGTCTCAAATCACAAAGCCTACTTCCTCTTTTCCTCCACCCTCCAAAACAGGCAATCCAAATTTACCTTCGGAAGATAAGCGGTGGGGGCTCCAAGAAAACAAGAACCGTCCAAAGATGTCCATCGTTTGCTAGAAAAAAAAATATTTGTTAGCCAAGTCGTGTCAAAGTGCCCGATTTGGGGTATTACCGACACGGTTAAAATCTTCCTTTAGGTTCGGAATAAAAAATCGCCCGAGTTGCCCCACTTCGCTTCATTCACCCGGGCTGGTTCGACGATGATGACGACGAGGTTCACATCCAGCTAAGTCTCTCTCTCTCTCTCTCTCTCTCTCTCGGAACCAAGGAACTCTTTTGTCTTGTGAGATGGCGATGGGGAATAAAAAAACGAAGAAGCTGAGGTAAGGCTTTGAGAAACTTCGAAGGTGCCGGGAGGTTTCAGTGAACCGAGAGTGGACTTAATGGGGAGGGAGAGCAAGATGGGGAAGGGACGGTTTTGTCGCTTGTGATAACAGCTGGCTAGACGTTACATATATTTCACTGTTTAGTGCTAGTGAACATGACGCAAATTTTTCATGTGTACATAGTTACCGCCAGTGAGACAGGAAGAGGGCCTAAGCTATTCCATGTCGTGGTTGATCTCAAACCACATAATATTTATATTTACTGCTTCACTGACAGTAACCAACATAGTGTACCTTAATTACTTGGGCCAAGGATTTAAACTAATTGCTCTTTAGCTTTATCACTACTAACTTTTGCAGGCTAATCTTATCGGAGTTACAGATTTTTGGATCTCTAGTTTTGATGACACAAACAAGTTTCCACAAGCTTTATTTTACTAGGGCACCACGGAGACAAACTAGTTTCTACAAGCTTTATTTTACCAAGCACAACAGATAATTTGTGCACTGAGTTTACCTCACGAGTCCGAGATTGATAATACCCCATGCTGCATGGGGCCATGCCTTCTCCTTTGCCTTGGCAAGCATCACCCTTCCCCAAGCGACCCAGCCCTCCCAGGTCATCCTCTTGTCCCAGCTGCTTCCCCACTCTATCGTCAGCCTCAGCCCAATCTCTGCCTCCCTCTCAGCTTCCTCATACCTCTCTAAGTTCATATAAACTTGAGCCAGCACCAGATGAGGCTCCCCAACAAATGGGTTCTTCTCACAGCTTCCCAGCAGCAGCTCCTCCACCCTCTCCCACTTCCCTTCCCCCCAGTCACCACAAACAGCCTCCCAGTACAAGTCCCTTGCAACAATCTGCTCCTGGGCATCCAGCACCTTGGTGCAGCCATCAAACACAGGTGGGATCACCAGCTCAATCTCCTCATCTCTATCACCTTCGCTTCCCCCTCCTCCTCTCTTCCTCTCCTCCAAGTAGATCTCCTCCTCCCTCAGTATAAGAGTGTACAACGCACCCAGCTTTGAATTCAAATGCATCCACAAGCCTGGCTTCCCAGTACCAGGCCACAGCACAGTCCAATTGCTCCCGCTGTACTGCAGCCGCCCATCATCATTGGCGAACATCTTATCTTGGTAGTCGAAGTACTGATCGCTGAAGTCGGCGATGGACATTAGAAGGAAGATAGCGACCATTCTCCTCGACACCGCCACATCCTCCCCGGTCTTGATGTGCTTCACCGTGATCCCTCCTGCTGGGAGGAGCGACTGGAGCTTTCTCCGCCATGGCTCAGAGGAGCTGAACACGCCGTTCTGCTTTGCCTCCCTGAGAGAGGCTTCGGAGAGGGCAAGGTGTTCGACGAACTCGGCGTCGGAGTAGCAGAAGAGAAGGTCATCAAAGATGAGGGTATGGCGTGGAACGACGCAAAAGAGGTGGATGAGGCGCTCGGCCGGTGCACCGACGAGGCTGCGGACATAGTCACGGCTGGTGCCGGCGTCGAAGATCGCGAGGTTGACGTAGGAGTTGGAGTAGGCGGAGTGAAGGAGGCCGCAGCGGGCGACGGGGTCGGGGGCGCACCACAGCTTGAGGATGCGGTAGACATCAGTGAGGTGGGAGAGGAAAGAGCCATGCTTGTGGAAGCACTCCCCGGCGCCAACAGAGCGGAGGACGGTGATGAGGGAGGGGAGGGCGGGGTCGACCAACTCGAGCTGCTCACGGAGGAAGGGGCGGGCGGCGTCGAGGAGGGTGCCGAAGTCCCTCTTCTGAGGGTAGCAGCAGGAGGAGGAGGACTGAGGCGTGTAGGACGGCATGGTTAAAAGCTCAGCTAATCAAATGGTTGGAGGAGGATTGGGATCTTTGGGTTTTAGAAGGTGATGGAGAAAAGGAAAGGCCAAGAGCAGAGCCGTAGGAGATAAGGATCTGCCAGTGGTTAAGATGGCGACAAAAGCGTGGAGCCGGGGCGGATAGAGACAAGAAGACCGTCCGAGAGCATAGCATCCTATGCGGCGGACGGTAAGATTTTTTTTTTAAAAAAATAATAAATATTTCATACATTATGAAATGGATATACTCAGTAATACTAGCAAGCAATAAATTGCGCAATGCCTTAAGCAAATCTTCCTCCTCTGCCACAGAGTATTTTCTGAGTGGTTCGCCACATACGTCCCCACTCCATTACTCACCATATTCGAGATGTCTCAAAGCAAAATCTGAAAAAAAAAAAAAAAAAAATGCATTTATCCCTTCTCTTTTGTACTATTTTTTATACCTACTGTGTGTACCAAAAAAAAAATAATTACTGCTAACAAATTCAGCTAGATAGACACGGTGGTCCAACTAATAATAAGATGCACGTGTCGTCTTGGTGGACAATTTTTTAATTGGACGGGGTCCATCTGCGCAAGATTTCGCTACGAGCCGTTGTTATTGGGTTGCATGCGTTAAGGCCGGTTTGTTCACGGGTCAGGGAGAACCACATGGTCCAAGCTGGACTTGACTCAGGCCTGGGCTGCCCAAGCCCATTAACAATAGTGGTATCAGGACCTGTCCGGATCCAAGAAACGTTATGGCGTTACTTTTGTTTAAACTGTGCATCTTTTTCTAAGAGTCACCGTATGTGGCTACTTCTTTTATGGACTGGTGGGGTTCGACTGCTTCTTTAAAATACTTCCAGTCCCCTTGATACCAAAAAGACGGAATCGAAGAAAAGGAACGGATAGCATGACTTCCACTATTTCTCTTTACAGCTAATTTTGTTCGATCGTCTATACTCGGGTATTCTTTTCTTGTTTTAATGAAGGAATTATAAATCCGGTCAGTGAAGGTCGTTTTCTGCGCGGCGTTAGACTGAATCATGCTTAAAACAAGGAGAGAAACTGGAGGTTTGCCCAAGTATGCGTGTTATATTATATATATAGATATATTATTAGAATGGAATCCCAGAATAGGAAGCGTATAGTTTTGCTTTCACCTCTCTCCATTTACATGGACGAATTGTAAATGTTAAAAAAGGGAAACAACTTTCAAAAGTTCTGTGCTTCCTTCCCAGGACTGCTTTCTCTAACAACATACGTTATACATCGGTTGGAGTTTGCTTGCTGCCACGGAAAGCATTTTAGAAAGGATAACTATTTTAGAAAGAATAACTAAATAGAATAGAACTAGGAATATAATCCCAGCATAAATAGGATAAGCAATGATTCTCACGTGTGATGCATTAAAAAAGGTAGTGATTATTGTAGAACTCGATAATAATAGAAACAACTTTAAATCAAATCATTTTTTTCATATTTACGCTTCCTGCTATCGTTGCCTTAGTTTTGTATCTTTGTAGGAGTTTGCCTCAAAAAATGCTAGAAAATTATTCTCATTTCTCACCAATTATTTCTTTTTTTTTTTTTTTTCAGTTTTCTGAAAGAGGTGTACTTATAATAGAATTGTAAGGATATATAGAAATTTGGTTTAATTTGGTTGAATGTTTGGAGATATCTTTTTATGGTTTTTACCTTGTTAATTACTTATTTCTTCTTTATTGAGGTTTTAAATTTGAAGCAAACCAAGTGTTACCTGCTTGAGAAAAAAATTTAAGTTTTAAATAAATACTCTCAGCATCTTTCTGTTTAGTATCCTCCAACATTTCAAAAAAATTATAAATTTTAAAATTGTAAATCTTATTTGTCACCAAAGCAAGAAATTCAGGACGAAGAAAATTTGCTTCATAACAAAGAACCAAGAAAATATATATTCCTAGCATTTAAGATGAAATTGCATTTCTAGCAGTTTCCATATCATGTCAATTGTATGAATTTTTTACTCACACCTTTTGCGTCATCTTTAAGATAATTAACGAACTACTCACGCAATTTTATTATCCACATATTCAATATTCCTTTGGTTAAAATCAATTTTTGAATTTTGGCAAAGAGCCGGTGTTTGGCATGGGGGATTCAATTTAAATCAAATTTTGTTCCATGTGCCTAGAATTTGAATAGTTTTAATTCCCTAAGAGCATGAGCTCAAACAGTGCGGGCTAGAAGGCCAATTAGCATGATTTTTCATGGTTTGATGCAATGAGTTCTTCAAATTTAGCAATACGAAGGGCGTCTTTGGATGCATGTAATTAGGACATGCATGTCGTCCGATTACATGTAATTAGTTTTAATTGTTTATTTACTATTATACTCCCAATGTTCACTTTTGTTGGTTTACAGTTGTAATAAAAAAAATCATCTCAGAGCTCTCTGTCTCGTGCATCCCTATGATCTCCTTATCAGGATATGGGATATACGGCCACTAAGGCCTGTTGTTGCCGCTCATGGTGTGAATCCAACCGTTGCATTTAAGTTAATAGCTGCAAGTGCGATGCATGCGAGGAGAATGGATTGTTTTGATCACATGAGAGGAAGCAGCCATGACCATGAGCTCTGTTGGACAAATGCATTTCTACTTCTGTAGCTCTACCCACCATTGCAATTGATTTTCTACATCGAGCAAGAGTGATACTAGTTGGTATATTTTGTTCAAAGTGGGTTTATTTCTAGAATGGTCACGATCGCCGCCGCATCGCCCATATCGGAAATGGAGAATTCTTGCTCGTCTTGTAAGTATCGGAATGCCAAATACCTAGGTGGTTGCCAAATATGTGGGATCAAAAGATTGTGCAAGAGTCCTCTATTTTCAAGACGAGCAATTTAATGGTGATTTGAGCATGAACCACTTTCTATTATATAAACGATGCACCGTGGAAGATCCAGGATCTATTTGAAGAGCTTTTCATCAACACCATCGCAGGAGGAAGTAAAGGTGGGTCAATTTCATGGACGGTGACGAGGGAGGGGGTGGTGGGATCGACCAACTTAAGGCTCGTCGTGGAGGAAGTGGCATCATTGAAGCTAATTAGAATCCTCCGAATGGGTGTTGTGCATAAAAGAAGTTGGTGACGGGAGTGAGATTTATAGGGAGCTAATAGTGGAATGAGACAATGAGCTAATAGCTTTGTTTTCACACGCTAACACAGGTTGCATCTGCTAAGCTCGGTTGCTGCACAAGCTGGGGAGTGCAATGGCTCTATGGAATGAGAAATTTGGCTGTTAGTAGTTATGTTTTCATTTGGAGAACAAGTATCATGTGTGGGGCTTTATTTTAGCAGTTATGTTAGCCTCTAGTCGCGCAAATCTCCAGGCTGAGGGCGCAGTGTGCGCATACGTAGGCCACGGTCCATGACCAAGTGGATTTGGCACAAGTTCTTCTAGGCCTGCTTCAATTTGTTGATGGACGAACGGGCTTGGCCCATTTGGTTACCGATGGCCGCCTAATCTGGCTCGAGTATGGTCCTAAGTGTTCGAGCCCGGTCCTGTCCTCCACAGTTTGTGAAATTCTTGGCCCAACAATGTCATGAAGAAAATCCCTCACCTGACTTCGCATTCTTTTTTTTTTTTTAAAAAAAAAAATATTGCAGCATTGTTCCTTGACTACATGAGCATAAGTCGTATAATTAATAACTTGATTATCCAATCAATCAACCAGCCTGGGGTGCCATGCAAGGCTAATATCTTGCCAGGAGTATGCATGGCTATGGATTTGACTATAATCAGAAGAAGTTACTGCCAAGCTTAGAGGTAGGTGGGTTTTTTTTTAATATATATATATTTTTATGACAAGGGAGGCCGGTAAAGCAGCCACCCAGCTTTTATTATAGAGCAAAAGTAATTACAGCAGCAGAAGAAAAGAAAGAGTTATAGCAGCTAAAACAGATTAATTTAGAGCGAGACAATATAACAGAAACAAAAGCAGTTGCAGAAATAGAAAAGCAGAGAAAAACCAAAAAAAAAATGATGCAACTTTAGCTCAACAAACAACCAGCTTGCTATCCCACATTGAGTAATTCATTTGCTCAAGTACTAGCACTATTGAGCTTTATTTTATAGGATAGGTAATTTTTTATTTTGTGCCAGATTTTTGCGTGCTCATTAAGCAACTTTGCGTTGCAGAGAGTAGACCAAAAAGAGAATAACTATAAACTTTCTGCAGCAACCAAGCTTATAGAAGATTGCTTATTCATGAAAATTTTGATATTTCTTTTTTTCTGGCACGACCATGAAATGGCGCCAATGAGCATCAGAACCAGGCTGCACAACTTTGAAAAAATTCATCTTCCTTCAATCCAAACATATTCCTTCAAAAGTTTTGTGAGATTGCAGCACACTAGCTAAAAGACAAAACTCTAGAAAAATTGGTCCACAGATTCGATAGAGTGGCAACACAGTACACATTCTTCCATATTCTTTCTATCTCTAGTATTGAGTCGTTTGTCCAACAAAGCCATAAGAAGCATTTTACTTTAAGTGGCACTGAAAGGTTCCAAAGTGATGAGGCAAAGTTGCACTTCACTTTTCTAGAATTAATGAACTGATAGTAGGATACAGAGATGAACGTTTCTTTACTGCTTAGTTTCCAAACAATCTTATCCTCATCTTTATTCAACACAGGATATCCATTTTAATTTCCTTGAAATTAGCTGATTTGTGGACGGACGCAGTATTGCTATCACCCTCGAGCAGCCATTTGACTTTTGCCCTCTGTTTCCAACGGATTTTCTTAGCTTTATAAAGATGAAACAACTTCCCTTTGCATGACTCTCGAAGCTCCTTCTCATCATGGATAATGGGATTGAGTGCCTCCTTTCGATCTGGATCCTGAATAATATTCATAAGCTTGATCTTCTCAGTTTTAGCCGAAGATCTCACCTTAGCTGACCAACCTTTGAGTGCATTCCTTGTTGACCTCAGTTTGAGCACAAGATTCACAACTACATCATCCGAGAAGCTCGAGCAACCACCTCATGAATGCCATCATAACTAAGCCAACTTATGTCAAATCTAAGTAGCCCTTTTGGTTTCTACAAGCCATTTAAGTATAGCTTAATCGGCACAGATCAGAACAGGGGTTAGGTAGGGCCTCTTGAAGTGAATTAGGACACAAGTCATCCATCTAAGTGGAGATTAAAAATCTATCTAACTTTGCCATTATTGGACATTCTCTTCGGTTGCTCCAAGTATAGCTTTGACCAAATTAGAGGTAGGTGGCTGTGGAGTATTCTCAAAATAAATAAGATTAGCAATTCACTATGATTGACAGCACTAAATTCTCAAACTGAAGTTTATGATGATTTCAGACCAACATTGTTTATCTTCGATCTTTGCTAGCTGAGGTCCCAGGCCTTTGTAATGTCATCATCAACAAAATAAGGGGAAAGTAGTGCTATTCCATGCAAGAGCAAATGTTGAAAGCTCTCTTTTAAAAGATGCCAGGATAATTCTAACATATTAAGGAGATGCAGTACATACGTTAGCAAGAGACGGTAAAGAAGAAAGGGACTCTCTTGGTCGTTCTTGGTGACACTTTGCTGCTGACTTGAGAAGAGAGGTGCCTACTATCATACACAACAATTAATGCAGCTAAAACGACTCAATCAACAGGACACATGAAGGAGCCCTTGAAGCCTCTGAAAGGTGCATGGACTATTTTTTATGTTCTCAAGTGCCCCATGATTGCCTGTAAGAGTTCTGATAGCTGCTTGCGCCACCAACGGCTCTCTTTGAAAGACTGGAACGCAGCAGAAGGTCACGGACATGACGAGTGTTCGGCCAAGGAAAAAAAATTAATAAGAAAGCAACTGGGAGTCACGCATCAAGGCCAGGTGGAGAGCTTCTCAGACGGAGCTATTGCTATCAAAGATACCACGTGGTTTCATTCAGCGGTTCCTTGGACCCAGGGGGATGTCTCTTACGTAGGTGTAAGACAAGTAGGTGGTCGTCTCAACAAATTCTGCTTTCTGCCAGTTCTCGTGTGGCATGAGAGTACTATATATATAACCCACAAGATGCTTGTGATGTAATTATTTTTTTTCTCTCTCTTTTTTTTCAATCATTTTTGAAATATAATATATCATTATAATAAATATAAGATTTCAACGGTCAAATTTTTATTTTACATTAAACAATAAACTCTATTGATGGTTGGGTAGAAACTCTCATTATTAATATTAGTATCATTGATATCAACATTCATATGACGAATGAAAAACTCTATACTAACTGAGCCCGTGCAGAACCTCCTCTTATTAACACTAACGTTGCTATTATTGGTTTCACGTGAAGCATGAATTTTTTCCCCTTGTTCTTCTCTTTGCTTTTAAAATATAATATTGTAATGTAACAAATTTTAATAAAATAGAGCGTTTTGATAGTCAAATGTTTATTATACATTAAGCAATGAACTTAACGATAATAGTTAAGCATGGTACTATCAGAATCATTATTTTTTGTTGCATAGTAAGCAACGAACAAAATAATTCTCGTATGGCATAACAGTAATATATAACTCATGCATATTGTAATTTTTTTTATTTTTTAATTATTTTTGAAATACAATATAATAGTATAACAAATTATAGCAGATAGGAGGTTCAACGGTCAAATTTTTGTTACGCATTAAGTAATGAACCTTAATGATGGCTGAGTAAAAACTCGCTATTAGCATGTGTATACCGATATCAGCGTCCACATAATGAACGAAAAACTTTGCACCAACCAATCATGTGTAGGAACTTCTTCTATTAATACTAACATTATTAATATTATTCTTATGTAAAGCATGGATCTTTTTCCCTTCTTCTTCTATCTATTTGAAAATAAAATATAATAATATAACAAATTATGATAAATAATGTTTAGAAGTTATTTTTTTTTTACATTAAGCAATGAACCTAATAATGTTTGAGCACGTTAATACCAAAATTATTAATATCCATAGAATATTAAGTAATAAACTTTAATTAATGATGGCCAACATATTAATACATACGTTTGTATAAGCTTAGTGATCGAACAAAAGCTTCTGCCATTAATAACAATATCCGTATGGCGAACGAAAATTTTTGCAGAAGCTTTATTTTCATATAGAAACTTTTGCCATCAATACCGACATAGTTACTTTCTTTATTTTTAATTATTTTTGAAATGTAATATAATAATTTGACAAATTATAATAAATACAAAATTTTAATAGTTAAATTTCTGTTGTATATTAAATGATGAATTCTATTGATGGTTTTATACGGATGTGATCAAAATGGGTGGTGAACGGATAACCTCTGTATTGGTGTGTGTGTGGACACACATACACACACACTAATTTTATAAACCATGTGATGCACGGATATAGTCATTTTCTCGGTTTTCAATTTGCACTTGAAATGTTATAGCGATGTAATTAATAAATTTTATTTGAAATGTAATGCAGGGTTGTCGAAACCGGAGAGGCGCTCTGGAGAACGGTAGCGGACGAGAGGCGGGCCACGTGGCATGAAACCGATGATGTGGCATATACACGCCAACGACTGCCACGTGGTACGGTCGGTTGGGATATTTTGGTCCCTGTCGGTCCAAAGCCTTCCCATGACGTCGCGCCCGCATCATCTGGCGTCCGTAGAAGGCCACGTGGAGGATTTGGGCGGTGGCAGGTACGATCCGTCCTTTTCCGCGCGCCGCCCGTGTGATTATTGGGGACACGTGGTTAACTTTATAGCACACGACAGTGGATGGAACGATCCACGCCTCTTCTGCCTCTTTTCTTAGAACCTTACATTTTGTAGTCCAATCAAACCAAATAAAATAGGCCAATTTTTTTTAAAAAAACACTTTGAGGAACAATGTTGACCGCCCTGATGTGATTTTTAGCTACTGCTCTAGTTATGCTGATCCTAAAATGACGTATATATGCATGAGACTTTTAGTCATCAAGAATTCCTTGGCATGATTTAACAAGGATATGATTATAGTTGAAGATAATGGATTACGAAGGTTGATCATTGTTGTTGTTTGATTATATCCTTGTTTATATAACAATAATTGTTATATAAATTGGTGTAATAATTTGAATTACAAAATATTATTTAAATTGAATGATCCGTGCATGCAAAGTTATTCTCATTTCACAGTAAAATGATGGCTATGTGATTATGTAAATGCATGTCATGCATATAGAACTATAGAACTATCTGATATATCTTTTTTATTATAAGGCCTCGAAATCCAGCCATGCATGGAACAAGTGACTATAATTTATTATTTCTCACTAATATAGTATAATTAGAGTTCATTATTTCTCTCTTGACAATGAGTTGGATACTAATTATTATAGTAGAATTATTTCTGTTATTTAGAACATGCTTACATCATTTCACAAGGACTAAAGAAGGAAAAAGGATGAAATGTGTAAGGCTTGCATATTCTAGATTGGCACAAAATTATAGTAGCCTTTTGCTTTAGTTTGATGCATATATCTATCTCTGCATATTTGAGAATTTTTTTTTGTCATAGCTATCACACAAAAAAAAATGTAGGACAAAACTTAAGCTGCTTACTCAAGTGTTACACCCTCCCATTCTCCAATGTACTATGCCATTCTCCAAAACTTAAGATATTGTACATAGACACATACAATATCCATGGAAATCCTTTTCAAATGGAACAATCCTAGATATCAGAGACCTTTTTGTCCAATTTATGCAGGGGAGAACGGAAATTGATTAGCACAATTACTTGTCATCTGCTTGTGGAAAAATGCGGTCATTATTTCTTTTTTTTTTTGAGGAAAAGTATTTCGATGTTCCTGCTATCAAAGAAAATCATTCATTTACTTCTAAACAAATTTAAATTTCATTAGTTCATAGACATTAGCTACTCATCCACAGAGTGACTGTAGAGACGCTAATCAACTAGATGATATTAGCACTTGTTTATTAGCCAAACCAGAAGATCCAAGCTTTCTCATTCTAGAAGCTTGGTACCCCTCTATGGTGGTGATAGATGATTGAAAGATATTTTGATGATACAATATTTTAACATCTTCTATACTAGGTAGCATGGAAACATTCTTTGGACCATTTAAACTTCACAAAAAATGTTTCCTTGTTTGCCATAAGAGCCAATTGGCAAAAGACAAAGGCAAGCCTAAGAGAACCAATCTAAAAGCATGAATAGTAAAAGCGTAGGACTTATTTAAAGCCTCCAGTTGCTGCATCTCTTGCAGCAGCCAGGCAGGCCTAATCTGCAGGACATTATTGAAAGAGAATGAACTCTTTTCTTCATTTTCTTCCAATGCAATGAAGGTCCAAAAAGATGCATGACTCTTCTGAAAAACTTGTTGATTGAGCCACTTAAGTAGCATAGCTCGTTGAATCCACTGAACGGGATAGACTACATATGAATTCACTGAATTCATTGATCTACTTAGTGAATAATCTTTAACAACGTTTTTAATTGCATGATGGATACATGTATACCTTGTCACCTTTAATCCCTTTGATTGTGAAGTGGATGTCAATTGTATATTTTGCCCTCTAAGCAATGTTTTAGATCCTAGAGAGATTGGCGCACTGACAGAAGAAGGTAGTTTTCTTGAGAAACAGGAAGAGGTAGTTGTTAGTATAGTGTGATGCTATCATTTCTCATGATAGTGTATTTAATTGTTGTTCTTTGGTCCTACGTTTTTAATAGTCAATAATTTTATGGTCCCAGGTGATGTTCAGTTAATTGAAATGTCGTTGGCTTGATCACCAGTTAACTAATTTATGTTAATCGTAGCTTATCCATAAAATATTTTCTTATAAGCACATAATGATGCATACTGAGGCCTATTCTTATCATATCCTAAAAGAACCCGGGAAGTTTCAATTTGATTTGTCGCCAAAGTTTCCACTAGTTGACAAGTTCCTATTAAAACAATTGCAAGATAACTCTATCAAAAAGAAAAATTTCAACTAATCCTTAGCCCTAATTCATTATGGGGTAAAGTTGTATCGTCGAAGTAGAAATTTCAGGGGAGTTGGCAATAGTATGAATGTGGAATAAGGAAATGCTCTACTATTTGGAAGTTTAATTGAAAGGAAGCTCATCTTGCAAATGAATGATTTCATTTGGATGATTGGTTTAGGCAGACAATTGATCCTTTTCAGCATATTGGATTTCTACCACTCCTGTTAATCTTCAACCTCTGACCATCAATATTGATAATTATAGGCAAGACCTTAAGTTCTGTGACATGATTACTGAACATAGGACCTATTGATGTCCAAAGACTGGGATCTATTATTCCACTAGAATTGGTCAACCATATATGTAGAATTTCTATAGCTAAAGGTTGCTGGTCAGCTCAGAAAGCACGGGGGAAGAATAGGGCTAACAAAATCAGCTTGAAAGAGGTCTATCATGTTGAGGAATAATCCCACATTCGAGAGGTTAAGGACTCTAATCGTGTTTATAAAATTATGGGCCCATCCACCTACTAGTTTAAGCTTAGAGTTGGATCTTAACATGGTATGGGTGAGCACTTTTTGGTGGCATATGCAATGGAGGAAACCCCCTTAACAAAGCGAAGCTCCAATCTACCCGAGTTATTTCATGTTCAAAATCAAAGTCCTTTCTCCATACAGCAAGGTATTGGGACAACTTAGGTTCTTCTGAGCCCCCTTAATCTTCTCCCACTTATGTCAAATGGTTGTGCCCTCCCATTGGTAGAAAATTTTGAAGGCTCATCGGCAGGAGCTAGGTTTATAATAAGAACTATTGACAATAGGATGATTCAGTTCTCCGCAAGATTACTTCCTCACAGTTCTCTGGTTGAAGCCGAGTCGCAGGCTGCTTGGTTTGGGTTAGCACAAACCACATACAAGGCTACTCAGGTGTGGCACAAAGGTGATTCATACACTATTGTTCAGTGGCTAAACGATTCAAGGAGGCTGCATTCTCATCATCAATGCCTTCTACTTCAAGATCTTTGCTGACTAAAGAAAGTCCTGCTCATTTATAAAACTACACACATCTTTAGAAAGGGGAATCATGTTGAGATTCATTGCAAAGTCCTAATTTTATTAGGATTTGGGTCCATGTTAAGTTAGGTTGAGCCTTAGCGTCAATGTACTTAAATTTGCTTTTTAATGGAGGTGGGAGATGGTGATGTTTTGATCCTGTAGTGGGAGAGAGAGTATGGTTGTATAAAGAAGGGGAGAGAGTGACATGTGAGCTGGATTTTTTTTCTCTCCCAAATTTTTTCTTCCACCACTGTTGCTTGATTTGATTGGTGATTACTCCGAGACACATGATCTACATTGAGAATTATGCCATTGTACAAGCCAATCAGTTGATTAGTTAGCAAATCAAGGCTTAAAAGGGAACTTAAAATTTGACTATATTCCCTTTGACTCTTTTGAAGGTTTTGGATGTGTTTTTCTTAGGTTTTAATTGATTCGTTATACTCTTTTTTATTTTGGCTTTAAAAAAGCAGTAGTTTTAAATGAAATAACCTTTGACATTCCTGATATCCTAGAAATTAGCAATGTTTTATCAGTGCAATTGTGCAATATCATAATCAGCAAGTTTGGTTTGCCTATATGTGTATTTATGGTACATTATTTTATATTGCTCACGAGCATAAGTCAATGACTAAATAGATGAGAAAAGAATAAGTTTGGATTTTCTATGGTGTGTGGTTTGCACTATGAAATAGTTGCTTTTTTACTTTTTCATAAAATCTAGAAATCACCAAGAAAGATGCAAAATCTAGTAGTGGATCTGCGATCTTGAATATCACCATCTTAGTCTATGTAAGAATAAGCTTGAAGATCAACACAAGAATTTGAAGAATAGTACACTACAGGAAATTATGCCCTCAATATAGCATAATAAACAGAATGAGGGGCTCACATAAATGGACTAACAATGTAGACAACATGACTTTTATTAGGCTTGCAATAGTGAGATAGATAAACAAGTTGTCGATATAATGTGAGATTTGAAAGAAGAACTCCATTAGTAGATCGATATTTAATATTAAGCTCAAGTACTATAACAACAACTATACTATCAGTCAAGCTAGCACTACTGATATTCTGGCATATTTCACTTTCGAGAGAAACTATCTTCGAGATATATTCCGCACTTCGATCCCAATAAAGTGTTTACAGGACTTAAGTCATCCATTCAGAAGTATGTGCTTAAGTGGCATTGCATGGCATGTATACCATCATGATCACTTCCTATAAGGATCATATCATCAACAATCTAAGAAATCCTAGACTTACTTAGCAGTCTTATATTTTCCAAGTTACATACAGATAGTGGGATATACCGTGCTAGCAATTTAGATGATAATTTAAATATTATCCATGTCCCATTCATCAAGTTTAGGAATATAATTATCGCCAAGACGCTCCTTCTTACCACTAATATATTTTCCATTGGCCTCTACCTTAAATAAAGCTATGCATAAGATATAACCAATGATTATAGTTAGAACTATCTTCATCTGACTTGATTGAGATGTGTTGAAGAATCTCAAAAACCATTCTAGAACTGTATAGGGAGTAGAGATCAGCATAATACTTGATCAGATTCAGTGCGTTGCAAGTCTTTGTAGTACCAAAGAAACTTCTCTTATCAAATCTGAGATGGCAGCAAACTAAGATCTTTGAAGTTTACTAAGCTTCAAGTTGGATCAATTAGTTGGTGATATCATCGGGTTTTTAGTCATTCTTGCACTGGAGCAAGAAAGAGGTGATTTGACCGACTCTTCCAAAAAAGCAGAAAGCCCTCTAATTGGATCATATACAAGTTCCAGAAGAGGCAAAGCTGATCACAATGAAGCTAGAGTCTCCATAGATTAATATATAGATTGACTCTGAGTCGAGCTAGGTTGGGTTGGAGATTTTATAGCCGATGAAAAAGCACAAAACACAAACTCAGAAACGTAGCATAACTCAACTCATAACTATAGTGGCTCTAATACTATAACAAAATATTGGTAAAAAAAAACAGAAATTCCATTTATTCTTGGGCGGACCTCTATCTATAAAGATGTACAAATGCACAGCAGATAATATTACAAGATATACAACATATGATGCAAAGTAAATATGAAAGACGGCGATGCAACTAATAAAGGGACCGGTTATCAATTTACCATTAATTTTATAGGTCTCTCCTGATATTAAAGCCTGAAACCTAGTTTTTTAAAAAATGACCTCTAATCCCACATCATCCTTGATTAATAAGATAATTAATATTTAATTCACTACCAGAGGTTACAAACCTAATGAAAAGGATTAACTAAACCCTACCCCCAAAAGGAGAGGTAGATCCTCTCCTTCTGTGCAGAAAACTCCAGATCCCAATCATTCAGCCAGCCAACCACAAGCCTGCCAGGAGTCTAACGGAGACGTTTGTTTACCTTTCGGCAGAAAGGGGCCTTCCCACCCTTTAAAAGCCTCCATCTTGGGCGCTATTTGGACGCTGCTCTATTCTCCGCTCTCTCGACTCCGAGCTCCGAGACCTCGCCCAAGAATTCGCCAAGAATCCCCCATTTCTAGGGGTGCGCGTTCCCAATTCTCTTGCTTTCGACGGCCTCTCCGTTGATTCTTTCAGCCGCACCCGCGAATCTAGGGTTCCCGGTTGAGTAGATCTCGAGACGGTGGCCCGCCGTCTCGACCCAATGCTTCTACAGGAAGGAACCTACAGATGAGATTCGAATCGTCTGATTGCAGTGTAATCTCTGTCTCTTCGTACTCTTCTCTTTCTTGGACTGTTTCCTGTCTCAATTCCTCCATGTCCTTTTAGATAGAGGGAATTGTGATTGTTTCTGGGTTGCTTTTGATCCGTTTTAGGTCATATTGTCTTCAAGATTCGATCTTTCTCTCTGGGTTTAAACTCGTTTCTTTGCAGTGAGATATACATTCAAGAATTCTGTTGTGGAATTCCGATGGTCTTGGATTTGTTTTTCGTTTGTTAGGATGATTGCTTGGATCGATTTGTTTGGAAATCTTCTACTCGAGTTTGTTAGGATGATGAAGGTTTTCGTTTTTTTTCAAATTTAACATACTGCTTTCCTTTGAAGTTTTCATTTCCTCGAGGAATTTATGAGAACCGGTACATGTAGGTCAAGTTGCAAACATCTTTTTGATGTCTGGTTACCATCATCCAAAGAAATTAATCCATCTCATCATGCCTTTTGTTTTTGTTTTTTTTTTCTTCATATCTTTTTGTCGGTTTGTCTTGGGACGTGTGAAACGCTTGTGCAGAGATCAAGCATCGCTCGAGTGGCTCAAGTTAGCTTCTGAAAGGTAGAAAGAAAAGGTGAGCGTAGTAGTTGTCATATGGACTTACTAGTTTGGAACAAGTCTTTTGAGTATTCTAGACATGAATTCTGATGTAATGCCCGTGAGTCACCTAGTGCTTTGTTGGTTGGCATTTATTTAATCTCTCTGTTTCAAGCCACGTATCATCTATGTCCTATGAGGATTCCTTTAATCTGAGAGTGTCAAAGTGAGTTGTCCTATAGATTTTGGACATTTTTTAGCTTTAATTCTGAGGAGGTGTGCTGTCTTCTTGATTATCAAGGATTGCCTTCTTCTTCTTCAGTTCTCTCGTTTTCTTTCCTTGTTTTGATTTTGTGGGGGCTCTACTTTCAGTATTCTCCTTGCAATTGATTGCCGCCAGGGTTTCATCCCATGTTTATACTCTGCTCGCCATGTGGATTCCCTTAATTGTTATAAAAGCAAAGCGAATTGTACAGTAGTCTTCAGGCATTTCCTGTTTAACTTTCAGTGCTATATTCCTTATCTTGATTATAGAGGACCACCCTTTACTTTTAGATTTTGCCTACCTCTTTTCTGGTCTTGATTGTATCATCTTATATATCTATTCTTATCACCTCTAAAGGATTTCTAATTATGTTTTTTGTTTTATTTTTAGCATAAGTTGCTTCGGCAAAAATAAATTCCAAGAAATGGGATGCCTGGCATCAAAACCTAAAGATGCGGGTGGTAACAAAAGATGGCCGGGGACTGCTGGAGTGGTGGCTGTGTTTGTGCCAGGATTGCGTATCCCTAAAGGTGTTGACTTATCTCGCCCATTGGGTAATAGCTTGTCAAGAAGTTTAGTGGAACACCTCTCAGCTCTGAGAACTCGCATAGTTGTCATGGCTGCCCAAGAGGCACCGACTGTGAAAAAGCCTAGGCGGAAGACAGCTACACAACATGGTTTGCAGCTTTGCAGTCTTTATGCTGTTTTCAGTTCAATCAGTTTGGACAGGAAAGCACCCAATTAAAACTAGTTTTGGTGTCTGCAGGAGGTTCTTCATTGGCTGATCTTCTAAAGGCTTTGGAGGATTACTTGCCAGTGCTACTGGGATTGGTTAAAAATGGTAATTTAAACGTAGTTTTGATGACTTAACTTTATATTTTTTTAATGTTTCTACTCTCATGCCATATTTATTCAGTTTGTTTTTGACTCTTGACAGTTGCATGAACTATAATTTACAGGAAGTCAGTTAAAAGATACTGTACAGTTTGTGTGGGTTAATCAGGAGGATGATGCAGAGGTGGGTCTCCATACCATTAGATCATAGAATGTTTTCTTTGACGAAAATGGGCAGGCCTGATGGCTGATACTGATAACTATTTTTGCAGGAAACAGGCATGGCAAATGCTTGGTATGAGGTGTTGTCAGTTCTACATTTGATGTCTATGCTGTGTTTTTCTGAAGCCAATTCTTTGCTTCTTCCTAAAACGTCTAATGATGATTGCCAGCCAAAGGTATCTGAAGGTGGGTGCTATACGCTAGATTATGGGTGACTGATAGAGCATCATCATCTTATGTCCTGTTTTCACTATTTCTTGTGCAGCTGTCATTATGCCTGAACATGTTCTCACTCAGTTGCATATACTCTTTTTAATGAAAACATATATTTGTTTTAATTTCAAAGCTCACTAAAACCTAGACTCACAGTATCTCTTTTATCATGGTAACCCAGCTCACTTTCTTCATGTGAAGATTTATGTCTTTTTTTGCTAGCATAATACTGATAGTGTCACAAAGTACTAAATAATTGGGCTGGTCATTTGCTTTATGGGTCATGTAATCCTGCTCATCTAAACATACATGTAATCTCACAATGTGGTGATCCTAACCATTTTCTTGCACTCATAAGCTTATTTTTTCTATTATTATACTTTTATATCATTTGATTATTTGTTGTAGATGAGCATATTCCTTTTTCTGGGTACTGCATACATGTTGATGACTGTCAGTAATGCAACTTATGATCATGATTTTGTGCAACTTTGTTGCAGAGAATAGACGAACCTCCATTGATGTTTTCTTAAAGGCAGCAGGATATTTGGATTGTGCTATTCGGGATGTTCTTCCTCAAATTCCTCCGGATATGAGGTTCATAAATCATGTTCTCTTTTTAATTGTCAAAGCTTGATGAAACTTCCTGAAACTTTTTTCCCGTATAGAACTTGTGTAGAATCTAGGATTCCTTATGTGGTGTTTGTATTGTTTTGGAGCTTAGGGTGTTTTGACATTTTCACCATTGTTGTAACTTGTAGGAAAGATCTTCCTCTAGACCTAGCTGAAGGAGTGCTTCGAGCTCTTTGCATGCAAGCATTAGGTCAGGTACTAATTTATTCTCCAATATCTTTTGGTACATTATGTGCTGTCTAGACAATCATTCTTGAGTTGGTGCTGTCAGTTTCTTCTTCTTAATTTCTGAACTATAACTAATAATGATTAGTGCAACTATTTAGAGTTTTTACATTTCTTGCTAGGGTTGGCAATTGCCATGTATTATAGTAACTGTATTATCTCTAAACTCATTGAACTTAGAATATAATATGTGATTAAACTATTCATGATGTAAATATGCCTTTTATTTTATTCCATATTATTCTTGTGTTCTAAAAGCATGTTTGCAGATGAATGGATCTTTGGTTACGGAGCGAGGCAGGATACTCAATTCTCCCATGTTCTTAATTGTGTTAATGAAGGTTTGATGTGTTCTAGGGCTGATGAGGAGAGTTTGAGTAATTTTTTGTGCTCTAGCATTGATAGGGAGAGTCATGTGGTTGTAAAGTGTGCTTTGGTAGTGAATCTTGTATCCAAGATGGCATATTAATGTTGTGAGTCTGAAAGAACATGGTTAGTCCCATGATGAACTTGTAGATTTTTATTAGGGTGGTGTGGGTCAGGTTTGTGGTATGAAGTATTGGAGAAAATTATGTACAATTACAATCAAGCTGTGGCTATGTTGCATGGTTTGGTGGTTGGGCAACAAATGCATCTGAGCTGATCTTAGGGTAAAGATATAGTAAAGCTAGAAATGATGAGATTAGTATGAGGAAATAAGGGGAAGCCAAAAAGTTGCATTGATAGGAAATGAGGTTTCAATATGCCTCGAGATACCTTGGTCATGTAAGACAGAGCAAAGGCCCCTGTGAGAAAGGGAATGCAGGTGTGGTTATAGAAGGGAAAGGAGGAGTTGCCCTAAGATTATTGAGATGGAGTTGACACAAAACGAACTCAAGCAGCTTGATTTAATTGTAGATGTAGAGTTAGAAGGTATGGATGTTGAGAATGACCTACTATGGATGTAATGACAAAATATAGTCTCAATAGTACTAGCGGCAGCAGGTTAGATTAGTAGCAGCAGGTTAGATTATATAAGCTCCATTTTTATTGTTTTTGCTTGTGGTCTATTGTATCATCTTTGAAATTCTTTATTTCTTTCTTTATTCTTGTAACACTAACTCTGTAATTATCAGGTGGCTACTGCCTACCAGCATGGTATAAGCCTAGAATATTTACAGCTGGCAAAAACTTCTGTTCAATCGTGGTGCCTCCTTAATAGGACTTTTATTCACCTGGTCCACCCCATCTTTACGGAATACATACACGCGCGCACATATATAGTGCAGCTAGTATGTGAGCACCTTCATAATAACCCAAATAAGGTTGCTTTGATACTCAGCACCAATAATCTGAGGTACTGGTTGTGATCTACTATCTCTAGACTACTTACTATCAAAAAGTAATGTGATTTGGAAATCCTAGCCTATGTATCGCTTGCATCTAGTGGTAAAAAATAGACGGTTTACATAATACAAACTATACATATATCTGCATCCATAGGCTAGGGATCTCTAAATCATATGATTTTTCGTTAGTAAGTAGTTTAGAAATAGTATATCACATCTAATGGCTTGGATCATTAGTGTCGGGTTGCTAGCTCAAGTTTTACAACAATTTTTGGATCAGGATTACGATAAAAGAAAATGATTATAAGATGAGATTGTTTAATCTTGCAAGATCGGAAAGCTTCTATTTATTGATCAAAGGTTGATCATTTGTTGCTTTTAGGGATCGGAGGAACTAAGGTGCTTTGTTAAGACTATATGACAAATTGGTTTGAATGGTTTTTGGCTGGGAAGAGATTTATTGTCATTTGGAGTACCTACTTCATTTAAAGATTTATTGTCATTTGGAGTACCTACTTCATTTAAAGCTATAGTAATAGTAATCTATTTTTCAATGACATGTGTTTTCGGAGCTCCTCAGTCGGTAATAACAAAAACCAAAGAGCTTTCCAAGTGACTTCTGCTGAAGCTGAAGGTTTAACCCCACATGTAGGAATTCATTGTTTGAAGTGAAAAGGTCTGTTGAATGAGAAGAGGGGAGGATTAGGGATTGAAAATATGGAAGTTTGTCTTTGGCCTAATTGGCAAACATATTACTCATCTAAAGTAACACTTCTAGTGTTTGGGATCTGGGTCCTTGAGGAATTTGCATTGTAATGGAAGTATAGCTTTGGCTTTATCAATGTAAACCATTGGCTATATGCATCAGATAATTAATAAATGTCTTCCCACTTATGCTTCGCTTGGATTTCACTTTTTATCATTAGTTGGTAAATGATCTAGTTGGCCAGACCACCTAGCTGTGCTTTGTTCAGTATACAGCTCATTTATGCATTCTTGGCTTTAGCCTTCATTAAAATTGTTGGCCATTGCCCTAATAAAAAATTTTCTCTTTGGTTACCTTTTGCACCATGTTATTTGAAAGCTAGATAGTCTCTTCCACCCTACTAAAATAGTTGAATATTGAGCAGAGATTGACACCACTGCACTATTTGTTCTGCTTTGCGGGATCTCTTCAATTTGTTAATTTACTACTTTGTTGGTTTTGAATGTTATCATATGGCTATCTATTCTGTTCCCATGAACGAGCCAAGCAAATTAGTTTGTATATTCTTTAGCTCACCAATTGAGTCTGGTACTCTGCCATTTCCTTATATCTGGCCCATGCATCTAAGGAGATTCTTCATAAAATCCTTGTTGTGACATGCTTTTAGTACCTATTAGGGAGCACTCAATACACGATACTTTGTAAGTTTGATGGGCCGTTAAATGTATTGATTGTATCCTGGATTATGCGTCTGGACACAGACATTCAGAGTTACATAAATTCTTTTGATAATCCTGGATAATCCTGTAATAATTTCATGCCAAGACAAACCTAGTTGTGTTTAAACTATAATTTGGATAACCCCGCATATGCAAGCACATAAGATTCCACGCCATGTTATGAGCATATTGTCAAATTGAACTACTAAAATTGTAATAAAAGAATTATGAGATGATGGTAGATGGTACAAGGCTTGTTTCTTTATGCTATATATTTTCACACATATATATAGGTGGCAACATGCATAATCTTCAGCGCTTACATTTTTGAAATTGGGAATTTTTAATTTTACCATGCATATTTTCAACAGCTCAGTATTTTGATGGCTATCAAAGTTAACAACCGATGAGCAAAACTGTTGAAAATTGTATATATATGATCACTGAGGTGTGCAAAATTTAGGTTTTGCAGTTGTATTGGTTCTGCCATTTGTGATACTAAGAAACTGTAAACCTTCAGGTCCAAGTGATATTTGTTTCTGTATGGTACTGACCAGGGATTTGCCAGCTTTCCTTTATTCCCAATAAGCAGTCCCTATGAATTGAAGATTTGAATGATTTGTTTGTTACATTGAATGGATTAGGGTCATATATGTTCTGGGCTTCCTAACAGTAGCGGGCTCACTTCATTTTTTCATCAGTCATGTTCTTGAAGTTTGAGAGTATTACATACTTGAAGACTGTTAACAACATTGTTGGAGGACAACATATTAGGTGTTCTTATATTGTAAATGTTAAATTACATGGTAAGCTTGGTAACATCTAGTGAACAGTCTTTGTCAATCACTTAGAAATTGAAAATCACTTCTATATATTTATGAGCATTATGAATATTTATATTTGCTCATGTTGGTCAGTAAATTAAGACAAATATTCAAGTATAAGGATAAGAGAGCGAAAAAGGAACTAACTCCAAAACAAAGCAACCCACCATAGTTCAAGGTACTTTCTTTAAAGTATTGATATGAAGAACTTATGGGTGCTGCTTTTTAGATTTTTATCACTTTTCTGTACAGTATTTTTAAGATACTCTTAATGGACACATTATCTGAACGCTTTCAATGTCAGGTCACACCTTTAGAATGGTTGGTCTATGCATGAGTACTTTTTGTTTTTTGTTTAGCAATAAATGTTAGTGAAAATCTCTTCAATCATTTGACTTATATGTGGTTTTTTTCGCCCTATAGACCATTGAAATTCAACTTGGAATGGCAATGGATTGTCCCAAGGCCACACTAGCTGTGAAACGACGGTTGGCATGTGAGATGGTGAAGTGTTGGCATGAGGTATAGTGACATTTCTTCCCTCATCCCTGGGCCATCTACAACATTTATCCTTTCTACCTTTCTGTAAGTTCACCATCACTGATGGGGATCTCTCTCTCTCTCTCTCATGCATATTTGAACCGCACTGGACATTGATTCGGACTAGGGATTGGGTCACTGGTTCAACCTGCTGGACTAGAGACATATAAAAAATGTCTAAAATTATTAGAATTTTTCTAACTTTAAATACTAAAAGTTTGAAATGGCCTCATATTTTTTGTAATAATTTCCTTTACCAATACTAATAATTTATTGTCAACTCTAGAATAACATTAGTGGCCAGTAGGGTTTGGGATGGGATTGGGAAGTTTGAAGAGGGCTATAGTTGGATGTTGGTCAAAGGGGGAGGGACTGTGGCTTAGAGGGGGCTGCATTTGGATGCGGAGGAGGGCTAGGAGTTAGGGCTGGATTGCTTGAGGTAAGGGTGGTAGTACGGCTTCAGGCGTAAGAGAAGAAGAGACGGAGGGAGCCAGAGGTGGGGGGAAGGGCTGGAGCAGGATCTGGAGGTGGGTATAGGAATGGAGCAAAGGGGAGAGTGATGTCAATTTATTCGTAAATCTTCTAATTTTAAATAGGTAAAGTTTGAAAGAATTCAAGCATTACTTTTATAATGATTCTTTTCATAAATACTAATGATTTATTTATGTCAAGTTTCAAATAACAATTGGCAGCTCTGGGGGTTTGAGGATCGTACTTGCAGGAGGTCTGTGGGTGGGTACAGTTGGATTACTTGAGGCAGGCGCAAAAATGGGTCTGACAGCTGGTGCTTTTTTTTTTCTTTTGCGCGCCCCGGGGGGGGGGGGGGGGGGAGTGATCATCAACCATACAATTTTCTGGTATCCGTTGTTGTCATTCTTTTCTGATATTTCATCTTTGCTATTTTCATCAGTTTTGCACTTGTTCTTTATATTCATAAGCTAATTTTGAGTGGTTTTTATTTTATTATGTTAATGATAATACATGTTCGCAGTGTTGTCACCTACCCCTTTCCTCATGAAGAAATTAATCAATTCTCGTCATCTTCAAGGAGTGGGCACTGAATGCATAAAGCTTGCATCTGCTCCTTAATTTGCTTTTGTTAACTTGAATGCAATGCTTGCTTCATACTTTAAATTTAGCAAGAATTTCTTCCCACTTTTACATATCATCCTGTGTGTATTGTTTATTTCTGCATGGAATTTAATCTTTGTCGCACTTACACGATGTTTAGGTTCTCTGTAAATATAATCCTGCTATCTAGGGATCTCTGCTGCCCTGCGTGAACTGCAGTTTCTTGGTCCATTTGATCTGTCTCTTACATTTTTTTATCCTATCATCAACTTGCTCGCAAGTGATATAATGGTTGGGTGTCTCCTGTATTAGATCGTGCACGAAATTTTTGCTTAGATGCCATATTAGTGTAAATATGTTTTGCATTGGCAGGTACAAAATTGTACTGAAATATTTCAGTCTTTGCAGGCCCACGACAGCATTACACAGGTTCCGTTAACCAATGGTTATGGGGGGAAGCATCGTCTCTTTATTAAGTGGAAATATGCTGAAGCGAAGGTAATTAATTGTTTTTTTGTTTTATTTTCATGATTTCTGGAGCATTCATTTGATAATTTACTGATAATCAGATGTTGAACTGTTTGACTAGGAATGGATTTTTCACGTTGCATTTTTTTGTGTGTATAAGCGCTCCTGCTACAATTCATTGTGGACTTGAGCGAGCACCCTTCCCAAAGACCATACAAGCTTAAGAACTTATAAGTTATATGTTGGTTCAAATTGTTGGTCAAAATGAGGAAAATCTCTTGACTGATAGGATATGCAATTATGCATTGAAAGTATGGGCTATGCAATTGTCTAGAAGCTATTTTGGAGAAGATGGGTTTGGATAGCAATTAATGATGATGTACAATCTATTAGCTTGTTAATCATGTTAAAATATCTAAACAAGAAAGAGAAGTCACAATTAGATATTTTATACATTCTTGTATGTTTTTGAAAAGATACTTATTATCCTTCTAAGTGCACTTGCTTGCTTCTGGCACAGATTCAAAAATTCTTGTCTTTTTATCTTTTGTTTTCTAGAACTGTAGTATCTGATATAGTTACCTGCCTCCTTTCTAGCATATCATTTTTACACTTGATGACATATGTTTAAAATTCCTTATCATCACAGGCAGCTGCATATTACTACCATGGGCTAATCCTTGATGAAAGGAATACAGAGAAGTCCCATGGGATGGCTATAGCTGCTCTGCAAGCAGGAGAAGAGTTCCTCAAAGAAAGCAAAAGGGCTTGCGAAGCCTTCAATGCAATGCCTCCTGCATCAACGTAATTGCTATCCTTCCTCTTTTACTTGGTTTTTGATGGATCAGTGTCCTTTTGTTTTTGCTATTTTTGCTGTAGCATATTTAGCCCTTATTATTTCTTGGTGGCCTAAATGTCAGCTATCGTTCTTTATTGAGTATGCTTCTGATATGGAGTTGTAAGCACTCCATGACGGAGGGTGCAGTTGGGGAATAGTTGCATTTTTTATCATAATCACTTGTTAGACTTAAGGGCAATTGTTGTCATAGTAATTTTATTTCCCTCCGCTAGCCTTACACCAGCAATAATTTGGTTGATATCAATGCTACATTCAGCTTGTTATCATTTGGAATATTATTATGTGGAAATACTAAAGCGGATGCTGCAAATGACTTACAAGCTTGCTTTATTACATGCTTCAAATATTCTTTTCCTTTTTTTTGGGTCCCAAATTTTGTTTCTTTTTCATCTACTATTGTTTTCTTGCCTTTCTACTGGTATAAATATATTTCTCTGCCACATTCTGAAATCAAATTATGGTCAATATTGATAGTAGGGATTCATCATTTAAAATTATGGGATTATATCATATCTCACATCTGTAACTGTTGGTTTATCTATAGGAATCCCCCTCTTTGGGGATCCGCAAAGTATCTTTCTGAGAAGATCCCCAAATATGTGTCCAGCAAGGTTCGCATCGATAGGGACCTCTATAGTCATGAGAGGTAAGTCTGCAGTTCAACTTAAGATGTTCGATCTAATTCTCTCCTAAAGTCAACTGGCAATCATTTCAATACAGTTTTCAACCTAGACAATATTTTGTCCAAGTTGATTCCTTAACACTATTATTCACTAAGCTTCAAACTTTAGAAATGCAAATTTGCACATATAATATGTGCCATCAACCTCTTTCCATTGGGCTAATATTATTCCTTTTCTGATATTGTTAGTCCACAATAGCATATTCCTCTGGGGAACTCACTCTTTCATAGTTTCATTCTTTCGGGACCTCTGTTCATTCAACTAACATGTGTTACTAAGATGTAAACTTGAGAAAGATAAAATCTAGTTGACATGCACGAGCAAATGGTTAGTCTTCTTGCATTTATGCATACAAAATGACATGACCATGCACACTACATTGTGAATGTTAATGAATCTATAAATGCAAATTCTGAACATGGCAATTTGTACTGCCCGAGATTGTTGTAACCTGAAGTAAAATATTTGTGGCCTATAACATATTTGTCTTTTTTCCCACTTGGCAATTCATACTGCCAAAGACTTTTGTAACATGTCATGGAGTACATAGTGTGGCCAATATCATATTTACGTCTTTTTTCCCACTGAATGACACAAGCTATACATTGATGCAAAAATGGAAGACTACTGATCATCATGAACAGGCTGCTGAAACCCAGTTATCTTGGTGGCATTTGCAGGGGCCTTGAGACAAGACCAACATTGCCAGAATTTGCAGTGGCTGTTAAACCTGATGATTATCAACTTCCCCCATTGGATCCCTCATGGAACGAATAAAATGATCATCAGAAAGCCCAGATCATATGGAGCTGTCGCATTGGAAGAGTACCAGTTGACCTGTAACGTAGCTATATGCCTACACATCAGGGAGAGCCATCTTCTGTCAGTAACAAATGTATGATATATTAATTTACGCACCCCCCCCCCCCCCCCCCCTCCTCGTTTTATTTCAAAGAAAATAAAGTCTTTGCATAGCTTGCTTGTTTATGGGACGTTGTTGTTGTTTACAAGTGTTATATTGCATGTGAAATGTAAATTATGGAAAAAAAAAGCAAAAGAAAAGGGTTTTCTATCAATTTAACTGACCAAGAAATTTTTACCAAAAAAACAAACAAAAAAAACTGACCAAGAAATAATTTTTTCTACTGTGCACTGTTATAGGAGTTGGGATTTATGCATGTGGTATCATCTTGAGAGTGATTAATCTGATTAATGTTGATTGGCAAGCAAAGATTACTGCTACGACTGATTAACAACTTGGTGATGTCATTCATGGTACTCTGTCGTAAGGAAATCTAGGGGGACAAAGGAACTGTTTTGAGTGTTATATCTCCTGCTGCTGCTTTTTTCACAGTAAAGTGGTTCTGAGAGATGCACAATAGATGAGTCCAATGCAAGTATTACAGATAAAGCTCTTGCATTCAGATCTTTCAACAAAAGTATTTGCTGGGTAGAAATCAGGCATAAAAACTTAACAAAGTTGCAAATGCCTTTACGATCCCTGGTTTGGCAAGATCATAAGCGATAAAATGTTTTCCCTAACTTTAAGAAATTGTTGCGACAAGATGTTGGTTGGTTGTGCATATTAAGAGATGAAAGTGTCTGGAAAAGTGACTTTTTTTAGTTGGTTTAAGTTGAGCATCATAAGCCCTTATACACCAGTTGAGTTCCTCCATACAGCTACAGCCAGATGGATTGTTATTAGCCAACTATAGGTTCGACGAAATGGGCGTCGCACAGAAGCAGCGCTGACATGCATAAGGGCAGCAGGGCTTTTGCTAAATGCTCCTTCTATTTAACCTTGCACGTCTAGAATGACATTTTAGGTTTATCTTATTTTAATACTTATTCTATTTTCAATTTTGCTACAATTTGATTCATAGATCTCATCAAAGATGCTTACGGTCTGCCGCTCTTTTTTTTTTTTTTTCATTCATTCTCAAACATAACAGAGTAGACCATAAGTATCTTCTTTAACAGGATCTACTACTTGGACACCATCAAAATTGAAAATAGAACAAGTTCTCGAGCACTAATCAGAAGATAGCTTCAACAAGCTAACGATTCTTCAGTGCCCAAGCAAGAAAGAACAAAAAATGGCATCACTAATACATGGATGGAATCCATTTCCATTCCCGTCTGCCACCTTGTTCATCACATATTCATAAATGAAGCTATTATTCTATGCCATGTTGGCCATACAGTTGAGTCCAAGGACACCAGGAAGTTTCAGCCACGTGGTGCAAAAAACATTGTGTTCTCCTTTCATCTGTTATGTAAGGCACTACACTGAATCTGCATCTCATACTAATTAACGCCTCGTTGTTGCTATCGATGTTTTTGTCCAGTACAGAAGTTTCAATGAGATACTATGGTTCATATCACTCAGTGCAAATGCCCCTTTTCACCCACCCCTTTCCCTCTGAAACTTCAGAATTCTACAGCCAATTACTTGAGTCACTAATCAATTCCAAGCCCCAGCATTAGTCTTCAGCCTCACCATTTTCTGCCTCCAGGGCCTCTTTCTCTTTTTCTTGTTCTTCTGTAGAAGAAAATACAAATGAGAAAAAAGATATGAAGACATACAAACACATGCAAACGTGTACGTGTGCACACTTCCATACACATGCATGC
Source organism: Phoenix dactylifera (assembly GCF_051530095.1). Classification (NCBI taxonomy): domain Eukaryota; kingdom Viridiplantae; phylum Streptophyta; class Magnoliopsida; order Arecales; family Arecaceae; genus Phoenix; species Phoenix dactylifera. The sequence goes on from NC_143205.1 coordinate 19,998,325, forward strand.
ATGCACGCAGACACAGGCGAAGAGAAAACACATCCATTTGCTGAAAGCAAGTGCATACGCATGAGCTGGTATATTGCTTTCTGCGTGCGCCTTTCAAGTTTGTCGAGCTTCTTCTGCACATCTCTACGGAGATCCCAGTTAGGCTTCTTTGGAGCAATATTTACGAAAGGATCCTGCATTTTGAAATCCAACCAGGTTGAGTGACCAAAGATGCAAACGAATCTGGTGCACTTTCAGCTTGTGACATTACTGAATACCTCAATTTTCTCAGGTGGTGGGGGCACAGCAGCGGCTGGGTCTTCAAACTTGGGTAAGACAGCTGGTGTCAACTTACCTTCTTGAAGCTGTTTGTCATGAGGAAGGTAGTTCCTGAACTTCATATTCGGCATTCTGTTAAATAAAAAAATAATTATCATAAGATGATAAATCATCCAATATTCGGTGAATAAAATGCATATTTTCAGAATCTTTTAATCAAGAAAGGAAAGAGGAACCTGGAATATACAACAATTGAAAATGAAAATGAAATGGAACATAACGCTAAGCATGTTATCTTGGTGAAAATTAAACGAGGAAAGAAGAGGACAAAAGAAAGAGAAAGAAGAATATGCACAAAGGGACTCAAAGATTCTGGTTTGCACTGTAGAGGATTCATGACAAACAACCACAACGATAGCTTCTTTTTGAAAGAACAAACTTGGATACTTAAAAATCCTAAACCTTATTCCCTCAAGCTGCAGTTCACCTTGAAGCACCATCTAAAAGAAGTCTCCAATGGAAACCTCATGTTACAACCAACAAACCAATTCTAAAAGCAGTCTCCAATGGAAACCTCATGTCACAAAACCTCATGACATAATACAAATAACTCCGGGGCTTTTGTAGTCGAAACTGTAACTGACCTTAGACTAGACTTTGCTAGTCGAAACTGTAACTGACCTTAGACTTCATAACACCAACCCTACTCAGATAGGAATCCTAAAAATGAAAACCTGTACTTCCTCACTCAAATGCAAATTCCTATCTAACTAAAGATTAACTGTTTTCACCTTAAAAGATATTAAACAACTAAAGTGCTCCAAATATATCTTCCTCGTTTTCATTCTCCACTGTATTAAGACAGAATTTTCTCTAGCTTGAATTATCACCTCCAGTCAGAGTGCAACTCGTCTCTTAGTCAATGTGCTTTAACCGGGGGGTGCAGCTCATACAAGTTGCAGTGATTACCTTTCCTGAGACTACATGCACCTTCTGCTTCGAAATTCCTTACAAACAAATTCGTGTCAGAAATCCCATCAATATCATTACAAATTAAACCAGATGACAATAACAAATTTGGCACCAAATTTATGTAAATGCATATGAATTAATATATTGATTAAAAAGGTAGGATATATAGAAATCCAAGTGAAAGAAAAAGATGAGAAAGGTCATTAACAGATTTCATCAGCGCCTCAAGGAATAAGTGGTTATGATGATGAGATTCAGATTTCTAATCTATTTATATAATTTTCTAAAAAAAGGTAAAAGGAAGGATTGTCTAGAGAAGCAAGGAGATGTAGAATTTTTTTAGGAGGAGGGAGGTAAGAGATAACAAAGAAGAAAATCAGCTAGGGTCAAGGAAGGACACAGAGAATAAGTGATTCTTAAGAAAAGAAGAAGAGGGCAATGTAAGAAGGAAAGAGGTTGCTTTTCTGTGAGGGGGATGACAAGTTAGAATGAAAAAAGCAAGATTAAGAATGGAAAAAGAAAGAGGCAAAAGGAAAAAAGATGTTGATCAATATGTCATTGAGTAAATATAAATTATAAAGATGCTAGATCTTCTTTAAAATATTGCTTTCCTCCACCGTCCTACCCCCTTTTGCTTAGTATATTGACTGCATGACTGGGGGAGAGTAAATAAACGGAATTAAAAAAACCAGTGCTCCTATTAAAGGTTAAACCTTGATAGATAAATGTAAACATTAAAAAAGAGAAAAAATTGTAACCATAATGTGGCAATTGGTATCTTTATTTCATTTCTAGAAATGTTAGTGAGTTAATTCTAACAAGGCCAGGATTGTAGGATTAAAATAACCTGAACTACAATCTAACAAACTCATCTTCTTGTACCATACAAATACTCATGGAGTGATTACTTCGTAATTCCATCATGATACTAAGATAACAACACCTGAAAAAGATTGTGCTTACCAGGAAACTTGTCCTAAAGCGTAGTAAGCATTTGATACAGTTTATAAGCATGATTATTACATGTAATATTTTGTATTACTCATGATCAGAACTCTCCTAAAACATGTAAACTAATGCCAGCTAAGGAATTTCATATAAAAAAAAATATTTGTTTTTTAATCAGAATAGTTGTCATGAAGTGATAGTCCCATTGTTCAAGATTTGAAATATGGTGCTATCATCAGAAGCAAGGAGACTCCATCTTTTTTATATACACTACAAAAAGTGCATTTCTGACTCCAACAAGAATCTTGATGTAATTTAAACCTGAACAGCAGAACAAATAAGCATCTCTTGAAATAGCAATTTCAGCTAGGACATAAGAAACGGCAAAGGAAATAATATGTTGGACAAAGAAAGAAAATTTAGCTCATTGTGTATATATAATTACTCATAGAGCAGCCGGGAACAGAAGAAATTACTTGTCTTCTTCATTTTCCTCAGAGTCTTCTGCATTGCTGTGGCTGTGCACTGAACCTTCATCAGGCATGTCTAAAAGCTCTTTTGCTGTCCTAAGAGCCTTAAGCCTCTCACGGCGTGCAGCAGCAGCTTGCTCTATTAAGTCTTCTTCAACAGCCACGGCTTTCCTGATTATACACATATGTTGAAAGAAAGGAAATTATTTCCAAAGTAGCGACAACAATTTTAAAGAGCAAAATATTTGTTTTTACATTGGACAATTAAAAAGGCACTTCAATAACTAAGCTAAGGTAATAAAGGTGGAAAAAAGCCATGTGCATAACTGCTGGACATAAAAATAATTTTATTGATGCACTCACACCTTTTTGTTTTCTTGGAATGTAATGTATTGTCTTGTAATAAAAAAAATCTTGATTTATCTCAAACATTATCAAGATGCAAAATCACCAGCCCGCAGGAAGATTAAACTCGGCCTTCACTTGAGGAAAATGGTCTTTTATTGCTGAGCATTCTCTGAGTTTTCATCATTTCTATTTTCTCAATTGAGCATCAGCCTCTTTTTTTACTTTTTTCGAAACACTAAGACTCCGACAAATTTCGCCCTTATGGCCGAGCAAAAAATAAAACAAGAAAAAGAATCCTAGAAGAGATAGGAATATGAGAGAAAAGTAAAAAATGGCCATAGATCACGCCCCATGAAAGGCAGAAATATGTAGCTGGAAAAATATTGCCACCTCATAATGAGAAGGAAAATATTGCCACCTCATAATGACAAGTCTCACAAGCGCAACCAGCAAAACGGGACATGTCAAAAGAAAACCCCAAACAGTATAGCTGGAAAAACCGAAAGCAACAAGCTGCAAACCAAAGAAAGCAAAGGTAGTTGCACAGAAAGGGAATCGACCAAAGTCCAAAACCTTCCTAGGATTTACAAATTAGTGCAGAAGCTAATTGAGAGACATCAATTAGCAATGTAACTAGATCCCAGCAAAGCACCCAGAGAACATATATGGCTTAAACCAAAAAAAGGGGGAGCAAATTTCCCAAGGATAGAAACAACGGATAGGATGTGTTTGTTTTAATATCACAAGCATAGATTTTGTCACAAATCTTCCAATTGCCCATCTAAGTTTGCAATCATCCACTAATACTCTATCTCAAGTCAAGTTGCAACAGAAGAAAAGAATTCTTGGTCCATGAAAGTTTTATCCTTCAACAAGTTACCCAAGAACTGAATTCAAGGGCACATTAAGAATCAATATCAAAACATGGTGTGACAACATATTGTATGAAATTTTAAGAACCAGATATACTAATGAGCACCTCCATGATGTATAAAGACCGAGCTAAGAGAACTTACAAACTGCCACCAATTGTTGCAGTTCAACCTGTGATTGTGTGGGCTGTATGTCTAGTTACAACAGTTAGGGCAAAATATATAGTCCCAAATCCATGTACATGGCTGTCTGCAGCAGTGAAACAACGGCAAGCAGATAGCTAGTTGTGGTTTTCAGTTTTGGAATGTGTCCAGCTCTGTTCAGCCAAATATGCCTAGATGCAAGCAAGAGCCATAACATATGATCGGTCTCAAAAGTACTTAATAAAATGGCCATCACATGACCCAGTGGAATGCTAAGGTTTAGGATTATAATTTTTCCTTGTGAGTTCCTTTTTTTTTTTTTGATATATACAAACAAATACGCTCCCCTTTATTTTTAGCTGTTGGATTAGTTTATATCCTGAAACAAGAGCTTGAAAAGGAGAATCGAGTCACAGACAGATTCACTTTAAGTCCATATGCAGCATTCTCATTAATAATTATTGCCTCGACACTCCAGTGTTGAACTTGAAACACCATCCCTACTTCTCAAAGCTAAATTTTAAGACGGAAAAACCATTGTTTCTTGGAAAACTAGTTGCCCGAACTAAATAAAGTGCTCAGAAAGATGTAAAGCACAATAACTAAAGAAGATACCGAAATCAAAACAGAATAAAATACCGAAATCAAGAAATCTCACTTGTCTCCATGACCATCGACCGGACCTTCTCCTTTGCTCTCATCCTGATCGGGCCCGTCGTCCGGCGTGCTCAGATACTCTTTGGCCGCTCTAAGAGCCTCGAGCCTCTCGCGGCGGGCGCTGCTCGCTTGATCGATCGAATCCTCTTCCGTGGTCATCGCTTTTCTTCTGCAACAATCCACAAGAAAGCATCAACAAAGAAGACAGGAACGAAATCACCGAAATAGGTTAAGATCTCCTGGAAAAAAGGGTCGAATCGAGTTAAATCACTCAGGAATTGTTCATTAATTACTTTGAAGTCGATCTGAAGGTGAAAAAAGAGAGAGCTAAAAAGGATTAGAGAGAGAAGGTCGGGATCCTTTACTTTTTCGTCTTCCGGTGTCGCGAGAGACGGGGAGAGAGAGAGAGAGAGAGGGAATTTTGTGCTTAGGCACGGCGGTCTCGAGCGGCCGAAGGAAAGCAGGTCGGTTCGGGAAAAGGAGAGGGTTGGATGCCCAAAAAAAAGACATAAAATTGGGAATCTAGTTTTAGGCACGTGCAACTAGGGCTGGAAGTGAGCCGGGCCGGGCCGGGCCACACCCCTACCCAAGCCCGGCCCGACATTTTTTTTCGGGCTTCAGGCCGGGCCGAGGCCCGAACAATTTTACAGGAACGAGGCCCGAGCCCGGCCCGAGCCTGTTTGGGCCAGCCCATTTGGGCCAGCCCGATTGGATATTAAATCGAAACGGCTGCAAACGGTTGCCTTCATAAGAACCACAGAAGACCATCCAAGATTGCCTTGCCGTTTCGATTTAATAATCACAACAGACAGTGTAGCAAAACCCTTGTCCAAGAATCATCACAACCTCCTCAGATAAAACCACATACCAAGAAGAAGAACAAAAGCCACGGAAATGAAGGAAAAGAAGAAAGAGAGAAAGAAACATAACTTCATTTTGGAGTGGTTCTTTAGGATCATTCAGAGTAAATCTAGTAAGGAAAATAAATTCATTTAAAATAAGTGTTCTTCTTTAGCATTCACAGGTGTAGGCTTCATTTTTCAGAGATGTTCTTTGTACATGTTGAAATGTATTGCAAGAACTCTTAGACTACTAGGTATATGTAATCAACCCAGCGACCGGCGACGAGCTGACAAGAAGCGGAGAAACCCTAGCTCTACGCCTCCGCCGCTCGTCCGCTCTGCGCCTCGGCAAATCCCAACCAAAACGAAGAAGATCCCAACCAAAACGAAGAAGATTCATCTAATCGTACCTCAAAACCTAGCTTCGCCGATGATAGGGTGGTCGGGACTCCTCTTCGCCACTTCGCCGAGCTTGGACGGTCGACGACGACGACGACCAGTCGACGACGACGACGACGACAACCGGAGAAACCCTAGCTCCAGGGGGACCACGCCTCGTCGCCTCCACCGCTCGTCCGCGACGCGCCGACGCCTCTGCAAATCCCTCGGGCTGCAAATCCCTAATGGCAACTCGGGTAGTCGGGTTACTCGGCCGCGATTAAGGCATTCGGGCTTCGGCAGACTGGCCCGCGTCGGGCTGGAAATGGGCTCGGGCTTGGACGGGCCCGGGCCGGGCCAATGAAATACCCGAGCCCGGCCCGAAATAGAAATGGGCTGAATGATGAAGCCCGAGCCCGGCCCGAAATGTTGTGAGCCTGGCCCATAGCCCGGCCCGCAGGCAGCCCGACCCGATGGGCTTCGGGCCGGCCCGAGCCCACTTCCAGCCCTACGTGCAACGTACGGTTTTGATAAGTGCAGAAAAATTTTCATAAAAAAAAATAATGATATGAGATATGCCGAACTATTTAAAAAATTTTAATCTTTTCTAACACAATTTAGTTTAATTAGTCCATCAAAGTTTTAAAATTGTTTGATTCACATCCTGACTATAAATTCTATTTAACTACCATGACAAAATTATCACATGATGTGTTTATATGGCACAAAAGAATGTTGCATGGTGTAACATTACATGATAATTTGGTCAGGACATCCGGCGAAATTCATAGTCAGGATTTGAATTGAAAGAGCTAAAAAGTTCGATGGCTTGATTGCACTAAATTTAAATTTTAAAAAAATAAAAATCTTCAAATAATTTAGAATTTTTTTCAATTATTCCGAAAATAAAAAAATATAGCCAATTTTTGGGCGCAAATGTGACATGAAGGGAGATAAGTGATGCAGTGTATTAGGGTGTAGAAATTTTATTTCTATTTAATTTCTTAATTCATTACTTAATCATATCATTTTCAACTTGCCTATTTTTTTTATTTTTTTTCAAATTTACTTCCTAGAATGTACGGCAAGCCTAAAGTGAGGACGAGCGGAAATAGCATGACCAATGTTACCCATCAAAAGATGCAATTGCTATAAAGAGATAGCCTCTTAATCCATTTGATGGCGGTAGTAGAATAACCTTCAAGCATAGATTTGGAGCCATTTGAAGTATGATCATTTTTCCTCCATCCCTCAAGCAACCATTCATTTTTTCAAATAGCATGTTAAAGTCCATCATTCACAGCATTACTTCAAGATAGAGCTAATTACTAGCCTTAACCATGATCCCTAGCTCAAAGGAGATATTCCTCTTTAAAGCAACATCTAAGGCCCTGTTTGGGAGAGCTTTTGGAGGGCCAAAAAGCACTTTCTGGCCCTCCAAAAGTACTTTTAAGTAAAAAAGAGTGTTTGGTAAAATTTTGAAATAGCTGTTTCAACTTTTGCGGGAAGCTAAAAACAGCTTTTGCGGGAAGCTGAAAACAGCTTTTTGGCAGAAGCTCCATTTTGGAGCTTTCCGAAAACGATGTTTTCAGCTTTGTCGGGAAGCTATATTTTTGACCAAAATACCCTCATTTAAAAGTTCACTTTTCCTCCCAAAAATCTCCATCTCACTGCCTCTTCCTCTCTCACCATCCCTCCTCTCTCCCTCTCTATCTCCTTCTTCTCCTCAATGCCGCCGGCCCTTCACCTCTTTTTTTTTTGTTTTGGGAGGCAGCCCGTGGCTGCCCAGCCACCCGTGGCCGTGCTCCCCAGCCACCGCTGCGACCCACCATAACAAAAAAAAGAGGAAGGAACGGCCATGGCCGCCGCCTCCCCGGCAGGCGCCGCAGCCCGCCGTCCTAGCCCCCTCCCGAGGCCCCCCTCCCTTGCGGTCGCCACGGCCCGCCGTCCCGGCCTTCTCCCGAGCCCCCCTCCCCCCGCGGCCCGCCGTCCCGGCCTCCTCCCGAGCCCCTCCCCCTGCGGCCGCTGCGGCCCGCCGTCCCGGCCTCCTCCCGAGCCCCCCCCCCTTCGGTTGCCGCGGCCCGCCATCCCGGCCTCCTCTCGAGCCCCCCTCCCCCCGCGGTCGTCGGGGCCCACCGTCCCACTCCCCTCCCAAGCCTCCCCCCGCGGTCGTCGGGGCCCACCGTCCCACTCCCCTCCCAGGCCTCCTCCCGCGGGCGCCGCGGCCCGGCCCTCTTCCGGCGCCACCGGCCTCGCGGGAGAAGAAAGGAGAAGAAGGAAAAAGAGGAAGGAAGGAGAAGAAGAGAAGAAAAAAGAAAAAGGAAAGAAAAAAAAAGAAAAAAAAAAGAAAATAAATAAATAAATATGTATATAAATGAACGAATAAATAAATAAATAAATAAAAATATTAGTAATTATTTAACTAATTTTTTCATCTAGCTAGAAAATTTGTTAGAGAAATAAATGGTATCAAAAGAGTGAAAAATTAATTTATACTAATAATTATAATATTTTATACATTTATTATTATATTATACTATAAATATAATATAATATAATATTATGTTATGTTAAATAATTTAATATTATATTAAATTATTATCCTATAGTATACAATGTTATAGTACTATATTATAATAATATAATATTATATTACACTAATATTATACTATATCATATATTTATGTATTAATATATATTATATTTTATTATGCACTATTGTATAATACTAGTAATGTCCTTTATGGTCATTTTGTCATACAAAAGTACTTTCTCAGTTTGTTTACCAAACAAATGTTAAAGCGCCACAGCACTTTAGAAATGTAGTTACCAAACAGCAAACTGCTTTTTATAAAAGCTCTACTTCCAACAGCTCTACTTCGAACAGCTCTACTTCCAACAGCTCTACTGCCAACAGCTCCCCCAAACAGGGCCTAAGTCATAGGACCAACGAAGAAGATGGACTTATTAGTGTCAATATTTTGAAAGATTTAGGCAATGGAAAAATTTGATCCTCCTCAGCTACCAACAACAAATTGTCAGCGAAAAGATGTGAATCCGCGGAACCATTGGTACCAGGTTGGTACACTTCACACTCTTTTGGAAAATTTTAAGACATATAAGCCTGATAAAAAAATTGTTGAGAGGACAAACTCAAACATCTACAAGAAAAAAAGACTTCACCAACTTAATTTGCTGGCATTATCATCTGTTGGTGGTAAAATGGACCACCCCACAAATGCAATTATAGCACCCAAATCCGTCAGCAAGATCGAGCTCATCCAAGTGATCGGGCTCTTCGGCTCATCCAAGTGATCGGGCTCTTCTAAGTGATCGAGCTCATAGGCCGAGCCGAGCACAGCGAGCCGGGCACAGCGAGCCGGGCACAGCGAGCCGAGCACAGCAGGCTGCCGAGCACAGCGAGCCGAGCACAGCGAGCCGGGCACAGCGAGCCGGGCACAGCAGGCTGCCGAGCACAGCAGGCTGCCGAGCACAAAAGGCTGCCGAGCACAGAAGGCCGAGCACAGAAGGCCGAGACCAGAGAGCACCGACCTGAAAGGCAACCCCGCCGAGCCCATGCCTTTGCCAAATATCCAATCTCCGCCTAACCCTCCAAAGGATCTGACAACTAAATATATGACTCCACTTCAATCTGCCACCATCCCCAAGTCATTAAGGCACAAGATCTCCGCAGGCATTCGGCACACCCTATCATTAATGCATGAGACCCCCTCAGGCCTCCAATGCACTCAGTCATTAAATGAACACGGCTCAAGATGATCTCCGGATCACTGAACCATCAAAGCGTACGGCTCTTTCTGACCACCGGTTCACTCAGCAATCAATGCACTTGTCATCTACGGACCCCAGGCCCACCACGGCCGGCGGTTCAACCACCCCAACGGGACCGATCAATCGTGACAGCTCCCTGACAGTGACGGTAACCCATTAATTCGCCCAGTCACATCACAGGTAATCCGGCCACTCTCCCTATAAAAGGGGAGCTTCTCCCTCTAAGAGGGGAGAGGCCTTTTCCTCCCAAGGGAATTATTTCGGGCTTCCACATACAATCTCTCTCTCTTCTTCAAAGTTAAGCCCCCCTCTGACTTAGGCATCGGAGGGCCGGCGCCGGGGAGCCCGGCCACCGGCTTTTTGCAGGACTTACACCCTCCAGGAGGACATCGCCGGCCGGCGCACCGCCGTCCGCCCCCTGTAGCAGCGGAGCTCCTCCTTCCCCGGCTTCGCGGCGGCCCCCGGGTCCAATTTCCAGCAACAGTTGGCGCTAGAGGAAGGGCCCGAGTTCGCTACCATGAAGCTGAGAAGCAAAGGGGCTTCCAACGCCTCTCGACGTCCTCCACCAAGCCCAGAATGTTCCGTTCGGAACTCACCACCCCCGGTTGAGCCAGCACCTCAAGTTCAACCGGAACAATTTGATGCCCTGGTGCAGCAAGTGCAGGCGTTGGCTACCGCCGTCCAAAGCTTGCAACCCAGGGGCATCCCAGCAGCACCGCCTCCCCCGGCTCCAGTTCAACCGGAGCCCCCTACAAGCGGGCTTCCTCTTCGAGGTCAGGACTCTCAAGCCCAGGCCTCCCTCTGGAGAGAGCACTCAGTCAGAGATCACGGAGGCTGGCCACAGCCTTCAGAAGCTGAGTCGGTTCCAGGGCAACCTGCACCCGAACGGACCGCTGCAGCGATCCCCCAGAATGATGAACTCGACAAGAAGGTCGAGAAGTTGGAGCGCCAAATCCAGGCACTCCACGGGAGAAAATCAGGACGTGATAACGACTTCGAGTTCACTACGAAGTCTCCCTTCTCCCCGGAGATCGAAGATGAACCGGTCCCACCACGGTTCAAGATGCCCCAGGTGGAGCCCTACAACGGCAAGGCTGATCCTCTGGACCACCTGGAGAGTTATCGGGCCTTAATGGCCCTACAAGGAGCCTCGGAGGCCATGATGTGCAAAGCCTTTCCAGCAACGCTCCGAGGACCGGCCCGGCTTTGGTTCACCGGGTTGAAGCCGAGTACTGTCTCCTCCTTTGAGCAGCTCGGCAGGCAGTTTGCCAGTAATTTTGCCGCTAGCCAGCCCCAGCGGCGGACGTCGGACTCCCTCCTTGACATCAAACAAGAGGAGGGAGAGTCCTTCAAGGAGTACTTGGATCGGTTTACTGCCGCAACATGGGAAGTCCGGGAGCTGGACCAATCAATCGCCATGTCGGCACTAAAGACTGGAGCCCGGTCTTACAGGTTCCTTTTCTCTATCGAGAAGAACTTCCCTGCGGACCTCACCGAAATGTTGACCCGAGCTCGCAAGTACGCCAAGGCTGAGGAAGCCATGGCCTCTCGGCGGGAGGAAGCCGAACGACCTGCCAAGATGCAGAAGAAGCACCAGGAGCACTCCCAACCAAGTAGCAGATTCCCCTGGCATGAGAAAGAGCCTCCTTGGCCCAAGAGCCTAGCTCGCCCGGGGTCTCCCCTCCAAAAATTTCAGACGTACACTCCTCTCACATCCACCCGAGCAGAAATCCTCATGGAGATTGAGGGTCGGGGCTACCTCCGACCTCCATTGAGAATGCGTCCGACAGAGTCGCGGAAGCACTCGAAAAAGTACTGCCGCTTCCACCGAGATCGCGGCCATGATACGGAGGATTGCTACGAGCTTCGTGATGAGATCGAGGCACTTGTCCGCCGAAGTCGGTTGAGTTATTTTGTCCGTGATCATGCCTACAGGAGAGAGCCCGAGGAACAAAATCCAGTGCCGCATAAGGAGCAGAATGACCACTGACCTCTCACGGGCATCATCAATACCATCAGAGGGCGGGCAACTAGAGGTACCAGAAGCTCCGAGCTCGGAAAAAAGAGCTTCCTCAAAGCATCCGTGCTCTGTGAAAGTCATCTCCTTTTCTGATGAAGACCAAAAGGGTGTTGAGCCCTCTTTATGACGACGCTGTAGCTATTTCCCTCATTATTGCAAGGTTTTAAAAAAAAAAAAGGGATTTTAGTACATCATGAAAGCTCGGCTGATACCTTATGTTGTATGCCTTCCAAAGGATGAGCGCTCCTCTGGCTAGATTTATAGGAGATTCTACCCCAAGAAAGTACTATGAAGCTAAATCCTTTCATGGTCCAGAAGGCTGCCGAGCTTAGAAGGCCGCCGAGCTCAGAAGCCGAGCTCCGAAGGCCGCCGAGCTCAGAAGGCAGAGCACCAAAGGCCGCCGAGCTCAGAAGGCTGCCAAGCTCTAAAGCCCGAATGCAGAACACCTCCCCCAGAAAATCGAGCCAAAGAAAGCTAGTGCCAAGCTAAGTCCTAAGGGACTTCGAATCTCGGAAGCCATTAAAATATCTCCAAAAGGTACAGGACGCCACTTTGGCTTCAAATAATTTCAATATTTTATCTATTTCCAGGTCGGAGAATCCAAAAAACGACCAACGTCGCCCCGAATAGGGCGCACGATCGCCAACGGACGAGGTCCGTCTCCTGTATGCGTCTCCAATGATGCTCTAGCTAAGCTCGGGACGCCGATTCGACGCCATTCGACGCCATTCGACGCCGTTCGGCGCCGTTCGACGCCGTTCGACGCCGTTCGACGCCATTCGACGCCGTTCGACGCCGATTCGACGCGATTCGACGCCATTCGACGACACTTCGACGCCATTCGACGCCTTTCAACGCCATTCGACGCCTCCTACGACAAGCCAAAGAAGGCCGCTGAGTCAACCCGGAGCACTTAACTCCAACTGCATGAGAGGTACACCCTACTTGGCACGTACATCTTTATATATATTTGGCTATATTACAGGATGATCGACGACTGGACTACTTCCTTCGTCCGAGCCAAAAAGCAGCTCGAACTCGGAAGTCGGGGGGTAGTGTTGGTGGTAAAATGGACCACCCCACAAATGCAATTATAGCACCCAAATCCGTCAGCAAGATCGAGCTCATCCAAGTGATCGGGCTCTTCGGCTCATCCAAGTGATCGGGCTCTTCTAAGTGATCGAGCTCATAGGCCGAGCCGAGCACAGCGAGCCGGGCACAGCGAGCCGAGCACAGCAGGCTGCCGAGCACAGCGAGCCGGGCACAGCGAGCCGAGCACAGCAGGCTGCCGAGCACAGCGAGCCGAGCACAGCGAGCCGGGCACAGCGAGCCGAGCACGGCAGGCAGCCGGGCACAGCGAGCCGAGCACAGCAGGCTGCCGAGCACAAAAGGCTGCCGAGCACAGAAGGCCGAGACCAGAGAGCGCCGACCTGAAAGGCAACCCCGCCGAGCCCATGCCTTTGCCAAATATCCAATCTCCGCCTAACCCTCCAAAGGATCTGACAACTAAATATATGACTCCACTTCAATCTGCCACCATCCCCAAGTCATTAAGGCACAAGATCTCCGCAGGCATTCGGCACACCCTATCATTAATGCATGAGACCCCCTCAGGCCTCCAATGCACTCAGTCATTAAATGAACACGGCTCAAGATGATCTCCGGATCACTGAACCATCAAAGCGTACGGCTCTTTCTGACCACCGGTTCACTCAGCAATCAATGCACTTGTCATCTACGGACCCCAGGCCCACCACGGCCGGCGGTTCAACCACTCCAACGGGACCGATCAATCGTGACAGCTCCCTGACAGTGACGGTAACCCATTAATTCGCCCAGTCACATCACAGGTAATCCGGCCACTCTCCCTATAAAAGGGGAGCTTCTCCCTCTAAGAGGGGAGATGCCTCTTCCTCCCAAGGGAATTATTTCGGGCTTCCACATACAATCTCTCTCTCTTCTTCAAAGTTAAGCCCCCCTCTGACTTAGGCATCGGAGGGCCGGCGCCGGGGAGCCCGGCCACCGGCTTTTTGCAGGACTTACACCCTCCAGGAGGACATCGCCGGCCGGCGCACCGCCGTCCGCCTCCTGTAGCAGCGGAGCTCCTCCTTCCCCAGCTTCGCGGCGGCCCCCGGGTCCAATTTCCAGCAACATCATCATTTTATCATCATTAGTACAAATGTAAAACCACCAACAAATGTTATCAGCTTTACAAACTAGCCTCTACAAATATGTAACCTGAACTAAAAAAAAAAAATACTGGCATCCTATGTAGCACCATTACAATTTAGAATTTCATCAAAAAAACTAGCCAAGAGATATTTTTTAAATTTTTTAGTCCATGAGTCCTTACATACTTTTCTATTTAAGTTTTGATATTTTTATAAGATTAAGAGTTTAAATTCATTTAAATCTAAATACAAGCATAATTAACTTTTTTTTTTTTTTTAATTCATATAAATTTAAGCCAAAGTTGCTCTGATATTATTTATGATCTGTCTAAGATCTCACCAAAAAAACACTGCGGGCCTGCAGGCAGCTGCGGTGCCCGCGGAGCCACTTCCGAGAATCCGAGGCTTCGGAGATCGAGGCCTGGCCGGGTTGGGTCAAGCAAAAAGGCTACCGTTTTATCTCCGAAAAACCGGCGCATGTCTATATGTTCCGTCTGGGCGGAGTCTCGTCCTTCCCCCTTCCCTTCGCGGGCCGGCTTCTCTTCTCCCTTCTCACTTCCCTTCCTCCTCTCGCTTCCCATCTCTTCGCGAGGCCTAACCCTAGCGTCTCGATCTCCTCCACCTCGGCGGCGTCCATGGCGGCCCCTCCCGTGGCCAAGAAGGCGAGGCACGAGATGGAGATGTTCGGCGACGTCCGGGTCGACAACTACTACTGGCTCCGCGACGACTCCCGCTCCAACCCCGATGTTCTCTCCCACCTCAAGGCCGAGAACGCCTACACCGATCTCATGATGTCCGGTGAGCTCTAGGGTTTTTGCGATCATTGCACCTATTCTCCTTTTTCTTTGCCGAAATTGCACCTATCCTCCTTCGCTTTTTCATGTCGTTGAATGCCCGAGTTTTGTGGGTTTTTTTTGAGATGGGGAAGTGCAAATTTTGGGGTTCTAGTTGTGTGAATTTTAGATTTACTCGCTGGGATATGATGTTATGGAAGAACGTTAAGAGTTCTTGTCAGGTTGACTGGAGAATGGGACACTTGCTAGAGTGCCTTAGTTCTTTCAAAATGGGATCTCTATGTAAAAGATTAAGATTGTAACAAGGGAAAAGAAACTTACAATACCTCATTAGCATTTGAGTTGTTTATCTATCGTTATTAAAATCATCTTTTGATTGAACGAGAATGATCTAATAATGATCAATGGATCTGAGTATCGCTCTTCATCTGATAGATCAAGGCTTGCTTTGATTAGCTAGTTAGTCAGTTTGATGAGAATGTATTGGAAGTCTGAAAGGTGATGACTTCAAGTTGACTTAGGGTAAAACAATTTGATCTTTGTTGACAAACCCTGATAGGCCCCATGCCTTTATTACTGGAGATAACTCCAAAATACAATCTTTTTGGCTGGCTATTATTGTTTTGTATCTTACAAGTTGTTGCTTGTTTGGAAGTAGGGAAAAAAGTTATAATCTCATCAAGGGCTAGATTTTGTTATGCATTATTGTTTTTCCCCAGTTTTCTTTGGGATAGATATGCTGATGTTTTCAAATTCTCTTTTAGATGTGAAGCAATTTGAGGATAAAATATATGCTGAGATAAGAGGAAGAATCAAAGAAGATGATATTTCTGCTCCTGTTCGAAGAGGGTCATATTACTACTATGAGAGAACATTGACGGGGAAGGAATATGTTCAGTATTGCAGGCGCCTTATTACAAATGATGGCCCTGCTTCTGTATTTGATGTTATGCCCACAGGACCGGAAGCATCTGAAGAGCATGTTATCTTGGATGAGAATATCAAGGCCCAAGGGCATGATTACTACAGTATCGGGGCTTTCAAAGTATATCCCTTGTATGCTTCCTATTTAAGTAATTATGTCATGGTTCTTTATTCTAGCATTTTCCATTCTTATATCCTGTGCTTTTCAGGTCAGCCCAAATAATAAGCTGGTAACATATGCAGAAGACACTAAAGGTGATGAGATATATACTGTTTATGTCATTGATGCTGAGAACGGGACTCCTGTCGGTACACCCTTGAAGGAGGTGACATCAGACATTGAGTGGGCTGGTGATGACACCCTAATTTACATAACAATGGACGAGATTCTTCGGCCTGACAAGGTATATGCTACCTAGTTGCTATTATTCAGAAGTAATGCCAGCTTATGATTCATGTTAAACAACTTACTCATGTTTTATGACAGAAAGATCATCACATAGTTAACTGAGGTAATATTCTTATGAATATAAACTTGTTCTTGGATTAATAGATTGTTTCATGATGTTATATAGGAAGTTTCCTATCGTTAAGAGTTCTGTCTCCATGTTAATATGTTGCTTTATGAAATTGGATAGCTTACCTTGAGCATCCATTGTCATCTTGCCAGTTGCTCTTTTTTAGTAAAGTTGTATTAGTATATAGGATCTAATGCATTACTTTAAGTGCAGTTGGCTTCTCTTAAATCAAGTAACTGTTGAATTGTTAGTCATATCTGATTAGCTCAGCTACATCAAACACCAGTTTATTTCTTAATGTGCTTCTCAATTGGTTTGCTTGATTGTGCTTTAGATAGTTTCTCTGATGTTTGGCAATACTAGTCAAAAATTTGGATACCAATAATTGTCTCGTCCTTACTCTTTGATCCATTAACAGACTTTTTGTTGTTTTTTCCTCTGTTTATTGAAACTCATGGCATATTTTTATCTTTGTTGATTCTCATATACTACTCTTTCTCAGGTATGGTTACACAAGTTGGGGTCTAACCAGTCGAGCGACCATTGCCTTTATCATGAAAAGGATGACAAGTTCTCTCTTGACCTTCAAGTTTCTGAAAGCAAGCAATATTTGTTTGTTGGGTCTGAAAGCAAAAATACACGGTCTATCTTTTACCTAGATGTTTCCAAAAAAGAAAGTGGGCTCATGACTTTGACACCTCGTGTATATGGTGTGGATATATCAGCTAGTCATCGTGGAAACCACTTTTTTATCAAGAGAAGAAGCGAGGAGTTCTATAATTCAGAATTGCTTGCATGCCCACTGGACAATGTATCTGAAACAAAAGTTCTGCTTCCTCATAGAGAAAGGTAGTGTGCGGAATGTTTGCTGGAGTTTTGTGTTGTGCATGTTTTGAATCTTCTTTTATTAATGTGTTTTGATTATTGTTTTCTTCAGTCTTTATATAGCATAGATATACCCTTATAGTTGACTTTTTAGTATGACTAATTCTAAGTAAGAGATATTTTAAAATGCTTGTCAGAACGATTTCTTATTATGAACATCATGAATGATTCAGAACTAGTACCTAGTTGTCCTATCGATTGTCTATGTATTCATGGAATAAAATGTTACTTGTTTTTCCACTAAAGTTTACTTTGAATATTCTCTTCAGCAGCTTTATCATCAGCTATGGGTTCAAATCTAAGAAAATTTCTAGATAATGTTCATTTTTGTGTTTTGAAAGATGCTCTGGGTGCTCGCCTAGGCGCTCATGTGTGTTAAGGAACCAACAGAGTACCTGAACATGACCCAGGCGAGATGACATTAGTGTGGTGACTCCTAGGCAACAACCTCTCTAAAGTTAGGATTTGGTCTACAAAATGTCTTTTGTCTCCTTCAACAAATGAGTTTCTTTAATTTCATGTCAGGGGTATTTTCCAATGCAACATTATAAATGAAAAACTAAAAGAAATGAAAAAAAAACCCCATGCCTGCTTTCTTTATTCACTTGGGTAATGGCTTGAAGCAAGATGCATCAGGGTCCAGGGTCTTGAGGGTACAGAGGTGAAAAAGAACAGAACTTGGCAATTTTAAACATAATGTACTGCCCTTCTCTCTCTATTTTATAAAAGCAGCCAGCCACCATCCATCTAACAGTTTTTGGCATTTCATTAGGGAACAATCTGACAAGACTAAAAAATTCAAATTTCATAAAAAATCCTGTAAATTTGAAAAAAATCAGAAATTGTTTGAAAAAATTAAATAAATAAAAATTTAGACATTAATATATTTAAAAATAATAAATGTATAAATAAACCTTATATTATATGGTTTGATGTAAGATTGTTTTCAAAACTATTAAAAAATTGAAGTAATTATATTTCAATCCAATAACAAAAATGATTTAAGGAAAAATAAACTTTTAAGATTTTCAAAATATAAGAAAGTAGGGCAGGTTTTAAGAAAAACAAGTGGTACAAACAGTAGTCGACAACCGAGTGAGACCCATTATTAATGATATTTTACGATTTACTGTAAGCTAAAACATCCTGTTCTTTGTTGGAATTCATGTATTTTTATTTTTCTCCCCACTTCTCTCGGTCTTATTTCCAGTCTCCTTACCTTCTTTCCCACTTTGCACCCTGCTGTATCCACATTGCGAGTGGCAAATGGTATGGATCTCGTGATTTCTCCACGAAATTCACATATTTCGCAAATGTTATATGATTTGTTCATGAACCACTGGATAGTACGGAGATCCATATGGCCAGCTCCCTGGTGCAAGAGTAGCTTACGACTTTTTGAAAAAAGTCAGCGAATTCTGTGACTATGCAGGGGAGTCTTATGATGTTTATCGAACAATGTTTGACATTTTACCAATGGCATCTTTGCAAAACTTGATCAGAGATGTCGTATCATGCTTATGAAATTATGCTGTGGAAATGCTTGTGAGATTATACTATGCAATTTTTTTTTGATCTTCATAAACTCGTTTGGTATTTTTTTTCTTGTAACTATGGGCATTTGTGGTCCATTTCTCAATTCTTCCTCATGTTGGTTTATTTAAAACGTATCTTCTTTACTGCAGTTACTTTCTCAAAGAAGTCTCTAATAATTTAAAGTGTTACTTTCAAGAGCTTGATGAAGTTTAAACTCTTTCAGTGTGAAAATACAGGATTTCCAACTTTTTAATGATCATATTGCTGTGTATGAACGTGAAAATGGTTTACCTAAAGTAACTGTATATGGACTTCCAACCACTGGGGAATCAATTCTACAACTTCAGGGTGGCCGGACAATTGATTTTGTTGATCCTGTGTACTCGGTGGATTCTGAAGAATCAGAATTTTCTTCAAAAATCTTACGATTTTCTTATAGCTCTATGAGAACCCCACCTTCTGTGTATGACTATGACATGAATACAGGCACATCTGTTTTGAAGAAGATTGAGAAGGTAAAGTGACCACATGTTTTATTTTCATTATGTTATATTCCTTTATACATGTTGTACGTGCTAATGAGGAATGAAGTTTTTGTGTACTAAAAAAGATGATATTTGTTAACTTTGCAAATTCTAGAAAATCCTTCTCTTCATACAATTGATAACATCGACAGGAAAATAGATAACCTGTTTCTTTAATTTTTTTTAATCATAGCGAACATTTTTTTTTGTATGAATAATTTCTTGTCAGCATTATGAATTTTCTATAATTCATTAAATATATCTGTGGAGGAGCAGTAGTAAACTGAATGTTGAGGCCATCATATTGTTCCGATATCTCACCACTGTTTGAGGTAAAAATGGCAAGATAAATAGATAATACTTTACTAGTTGTGTTTCTTGTTGTCTTATTCTAAGGCTTATTTTGCTTGCAAAACAAAATAAGACATCACTTGAGAATAAAAGGGAAACCATGGTTTATCTGTCATCTTTGCAAACATGATAGCCTCCAAGTTTGGCTACAGAAGCATTCCAAAGCCTTGTGCATTATACACAAGGCCTGCCATTTGCTATTACAACAGAAACTCTTTGAGCCTTCATCAATGAGACCTCTTGCCTCCAGATGTGAGATTCTCTACATATTCCTGCTTCTTTAATCAATGCACCCCGCTTAGTTTGATTCTGCTTAGAGAGAGGAAAAAGAAGCTTGCACCTGCTAAAATTGGGAGAATATGTATGAAGTAACTTAAGTGGTAGAAAAATCTCAACTTAGATGGGTGAATCACAGCTATCCCTGCTTCCTCTTATGTTCATCAGAGATCAGACATGTTCACTTCTAGTCTGCAGAATTCCAGAAATTTAAAATGGAACTGCATGGAAGAAAAATGCCTTAAAGAATCGGGAGCATTAGAAATAAAATCCAAAGAAAAATTCAGATTGAGCATATCTAGAAAGAAGTGTTACTTGTACAGTTGTAGGGACCCAGCTCATGGTTGCGACTGGAAGTGCATGAACTATACTAAATAGATAATGGGTTTATCTGTAAAAAGCTCCTCACTTATGGCATTTTCCATTTTTTTTTAAATTTCTTATCTTAATGCTTCAGATCTAATTGATGTACTTTGCAACTGGTTGTTTTTAGACTTCTTGCTGTTTCTGAATTTGCTGCTATGTAGAACATTGCATCAGCACTGAGCATCAGTATATTGTTATGTGCTTTTCCCTTCTATGTTAGTATTATCCTGTTATTGTTGTTAATAAAAAGTATGCCATATTAAATTTTAAATTGTGCTTTCATCCCTTATTTTTTTGTTACTTTCTGCTTGGTACAATAATACCGACTTTCCACTCTGCCTTCATACTAGAGTTAATTGATCAATCTTTCCTTTGTCTATACCCAGGTATTAGGTGGTTTTGATGCATCAAATTATGTGACTGAAAGAAAGTGGGCAGTTGCGTCAGATGGTCCTCGAGTGCCAATTTCAATTGTTTACAGGAAGGATCTTGTAAAACTTGATGGGTCTGACCCTCTTCTACTTTATGGCTATGGTTCCTATGAGGTAATTTGCAATTATATCACTTATTTGATGGGTTTGATCCCTTGCTATTTTATGGTTACAATTCAGTTGTGGTACTTACTCCTGTAAAACAACTTGGATTTTCTATAACAAAAACATGTGGAAACTTCAATTCTGATTCTATGTTGTTTGAAAGATATGGATGCTCTCAATTGGTCTTGTTGAACCAGGGTGCTTCAGTAGTCAGCTACTGCATAACCTGTGTTTATGCTTGGCACTTACGTTTTGGTTTGTCTTTGGACCAAAGTGATGACAAGGTGACAACCTACAAGAGGGACCTCAAATTCTTGTCTTGGCAGATGGAGGTCAAATAAATAGTACAATTTCAAGAGGAAATTCCATCTTGTTTAATTTTTCCCCATTTTTTTGTTTTTCAATTTAGTTATGATGTCCTATTGCGGATAATGATTAAAGAATGAAAGATCAGAACAAGATAATATCTTTTCTACATGGCTGAGGTCAGATTGAAATTCTGAGACTTTGGCTGTGAGAATATGCACCTTGAACAAGATAAAGTAGGTATAACTAATCCTCACAGGGCACCAATTTAAATTAACACTGTGGACGGTATACCATCTTGCCATGGGAATCCTTCTTATTTTAAAGAATTAAAGATCAGAAAATGGACAACTCACTGTAACATCTTTGGTATATTTAATGCAAACCGTTACATTTTTCTGCCCTGAACATTGTCATGTCTTGTTCATCCGATCCTTGTTCATTGATGCTAGTCAAGTTCACCTTAGGCTTTTGGTTTGTGCAAAGATGGTAAAAAGTCTCATTATGAATGGAAGTTTAAGGAACTTATTTAGGCTATGTGATCGTTGCCTTTGTCATCAGCCATCATCTCCATCTTGTTAACTATGTAAAGCTTTTAGGCTTTAGCCTCATTAATGCTTTTTTTCCCTTTTTTTTGTAATAACAGGCATGCATAGATCCCAGTTTCAAGGCTTCAAGGTTGTCTTTGGTAGACAGGGGCTTTATATTTGCAATAGCTCACATTCGTGGAGGAGGTGAAATGGGAAGACAGTGGTATGAAAATGGGAAGTTGTTGAAGAAAAAAAATACATTCACTGATTTCATCACATGTGCAGAGTATTTAATAGAAAATAAGTATTGTTCAAAAGAAAAACTATGCATTAATGGTAGGAGTGCAGGAGGCTTGCTGATGGGTGCTGTTGTAAACATGCGCCCTGATCTGTTCAGGGTAGCTGTGGCTGGAGTCCCATTTGTTGATGTACTAACTACCATGCTCGATCCAAGCATCCCATTAACTACATCTGAATGGGAGGTACTTACATTCCTACTACTAAGGTTTCCTCTTATGCATATTCTAGTAATTAGTCAAGTCCTATGCTCCAAAATCAAGCAAACATTTTTCATACTTTGTCTTGTGATAGCCAGCCATGATTGCAGGGTCTGGTTTTAATTTTTTTCTCTTTTGAGTTATATGGATTTTTGTATTTGGAGATGACCAGGAAAAAATTATGTCTGGTTTTAATTTTCTGCTCTTTTGAGTTATACGGATTTTTGTATTTGGAGATGACCAGGAAAAAATTATGTATTTTCTCATTCTTTTGACTTTCTGTAATGCATGTGTTTATAGTTTTTTCAAGGTTTCATTGCATGAAATGAGTTTTATGTGATTGCCTGATTCCTTAATATCTTTGCAAATTCTCTGTGCAGGAATGGGGTGACCCACGAAAAGAGGAATTCTATTTCTATATGAAATCATATTCTCCAGTTGATAATGTGAGTGCTGATTAGCCTACTATCTTGTTTCACACATTTATTTGCAAGGCATTAGCATAAAGTCTTTTTTTTTTTGGTCCTAGATGCTTAATATCTCTTTTTGATAGTGGGCCTTCGAGTCCTGCCTCATATTGCTTTCATATTGATTTAATAGACCATCGAAACTTTTTGGACTTAATTCTAGAAGAACTCCTTTTGTCTGCTAAATATTCATGATCTTTTCATTTAGCTGCTTTTCTTTCACGCTCTTGCATTAGCTTCTTTATCATTAGAACGTAGCACTTTGGAGTTTTCCAGCCTACAGCTTCTTATTTGAGTTGTCTGGAAAAGGTTATTGGGGAAGGCATTGAGGAAAGGGGTTTATTTGAAGGGCTTGCATACACGACCAGTAATATATAGTGGTGAAACACACTGAACTGGAGAGTAGTAAGCTCATTGTGAGCTGCAGGTAGTCATTGAAGCTACTGCAATATGAGCTTGTGGATTTTGGCTTATAAGCTGTTAAATGTTCGAAACATTGATTTGGGGCTAGCCTCAGCTCTCACCCACTTAATTTGCAGGATTTTTGCCTATACTATTTATACACATGTTATTGCACCTACTATGAGGATCCCACTCTGCTGCTAATTCTGCTGCTCCATAAATCACCATTACCCTTATTATTTTCTTCTTTGTGTTCTGCTTCTATATTTGTTATCCACTTCTAAAAATTCTCCCGCCACCCCCCCCCCCCCCCCCCCCCCCCAAAAAAAAAAAAAAAGATCTTTATGCACTTTATACACAATGATGAATCATTAGTTTTCATCTTACCTGCCTGTCTGCTCTAAGTTTGTACATCATACCACCCAGTTTGTCTCTATGCGAGTGTTTCTTTATTAATTCTGCAATTTGTATTTTCCTTCTATAGCTTGTCTATTTCAATATGAACTTGTAACATGTAATATAAGCTGATCATGACATTTGCGTGGCTATATCCTGCTTCTTCATGAGAAGTATGTGAAATTGATGCTCAATTTGGCTGCTTGGCAGATAAAAGCACAAATCTATCCCAACATTCTCGTAACAGCTGGTTTAAATGGTAAGTCAAACACCTAAGAGTGGGTAATGATGGGCTATCTCAAGTAATATCATGTAAATTTATTTGCATTGTGAAATATAGATCCCCGTGTTATGTACTCGGAACCTGCTAAGTTCGTTGCAAAGTTAAGGGAAATGAAGACTGATGACAATATGCTTCTATTTAAATGCGAACTTGGTGCTGGGCACTTCTCAAAGTCAGGAAGGTAATTATTCAACAATTGCAGTTTCTTTGTAATACTGCACCTTTTGGATACAGCGGATAATCAAATCTGGTGGCAGCTTTTGTTCATATTTAGCAGAACTTGGGCAAATTAGAGTGGAGAATTTCTGGGAGTAGGAAGTGGGAAATAATGGTATTTGACCAACAATGCAATTTAATCCAATAAATGAAATGCATATGGAGCTGGGTTCTCAGTTATGGGTACTATCAACTGTGCTTCGTATCAAGCAGCAGTTTAACCTGAACAATGTTTCCACATTACTTAGTTGTTGATGGAAATAAAGTAAAAATACGATCCATATTATGCACCCAAATGAAGTTTAATCTGAATATATAGACTATGTTTTGGTGCCAACATTATCCAG
The DNA here is from genome assembly GCF_051530095.1 of Phoenix dactylifera. NCBI lineage: Eukaryota > Viridiplantae > Streptophyta > Magnoliopsida > Arecales > Arecaceae > Phoenix > Phoenix dactylifera. Next base: position 20,022,351 of record NC_143205.1, read on the forward strand.
ACACTTGGGTAGACAGTTCTGAGGCTGCACACATGTTGAGCTAGATTAGACATTCCATCAACTTGCAACACCCTTGCAAGACATGTTGTAGACAGGTCATGTGTCAAATAACATTTCCCAATTATTCCTTTTCAGGCTTAGGACGATAGCTAAATCAGCCTGCATTTGTTGGACTAACTCAACTGGGATTCATTCTGATTTTTTAAGCTTTTCTTCTTAAGTTTTCATACTTCTGACTTCATGTCAATTGGATGCAGATTTGAGAAACTGCAGGAGGATGCCTTCACCTATGCTTTCATCCTCAAGGCGTTAGGCATGGTTGCACCTACTTCTTCCTAGTTGACCATTTAAACGGCCTAGACAAATCATTAGTTTTTTTCCACATATGTACCATTTCTGTTGTTTCATTTCAAACATGAAATTTTATTGTTTTTAATTGTGGGCCTCAGAATGACTCCAATTGCTTTGATTTTTGGGTTTTTCTGACATGCATGTCAGACATAAATGCCTATTAAAGTTTCCATTGTTTACATCAGAAGTGAATTATTGGAGGGAATTGTGTAGATTTATGTCGCAAAGGTTGAAATATTTATGTTGCAATATTTCTGTTGCATTCCTTTAGCTATTAGTTCAGCCACTGGGAGCCTGCAAATATTCATGTTTCCCAATGGATATCAAGGGATTCTGCCTTTGCATGCGTATTTATCATTATTGTTTTTTTTCTTTTTTTCAAGTATTTATCATATTTTCATATTGGTTATATGAAAGCATCTAGGTTTTCCCTTGGTTATCTCAAATGAGTACTCATTCGAGGGTTGCATGACTTCCGTGTTAGCTCTCAGCTAATTCTTGGCCTTCGATGGCATACAAACCGAACATTTGTGATTCACATTCTAGGCTTATCACCTGAGGTCATACCGATAAATACTTTCTTTTCCTTGTTCACCTTTTTCTTCCAGGACATCACCTGTCTTTATGTTTAATACAATTTTTCTAAAGCAGGCAGCAAGCATGAGGGGGCATGTAAGCCGAACTGAGTTTGATCTTGGCTTGAAGTTAATTTCGAGCTTGAATTCCAAGATCTTGATTTATTTACTTTTATTTCAAGCTCAGTTTAAACTTAATTTCGAACCAAGCTGAAAATAAGTCCACTTGTTTAGCTTGATAATCTTAAAAATATAGCAGAAATCAACTTGAGAATAAATCGAGCTTGATTAAAGCTTAAATAAATGCTTAATTTCAAGTCTTAATTCAAAAAATTTTTCAAGTTTAAATTAACATTTAAGTGATCCAATAGAAGAAAACATCAATTAAAACTTTAACCCAATGATATGTATTATGTATGAAATAAATTATGTATACATAATTTAAATATATTTGCACCTTATCAAGCCAAGCTTGATCAAGTTGAGTCGATTTTTCGTTTGATTTAAATTAGATTTTCTTTTGAGCCTGTTTTGGTGATTCAAGCTTGGTTTTTTGTTTAGCTTCAAATCAAGCTTGATTCGAGCTTTTTTGAAACTAAGTACGAGCTGAACTCCAGCAGCTCAGTTTGTTTGACACCCCTGAGAGTTAATGTAGATATTGAATGTGGCTCAAACACGTAGATGAACATTTTATATATGTATAGATGAATAAAGTATGCACATTAACTTTCAGAAGGCAACAGGTTTGTTCCCCAATATTATAGGTATTTGCCCACTTGGATTTTGATGGTACTCTTCTATCATATTGTTACAAAGTACAATTTTGAAAGAGATCGAAGATACTATTTTCATTTCAATTTCTTCATATATTTCTATTATCGTCTTTTTATACATTCTGGCAGTATCTCATTTACATATTACTAAGTAAAATGATTGATGGTAGCTAAGCACCGATGAAGCAAGTCAGAAACAAAACATGATAAACACCAATGAAGCAAATCAATAGCAAGATGTGATATTTTAATATCAGTCACAAAGCCGAATCCATTGTGTTTAGAGATTTAGTATAAAAACAACCAAGGAACCACTTGTTCATGCGTTTTCATGTTTTTATTATTTGGTATAACGTTGTTGATTCCTCTGTATGGGATGCATTTCTTTTTTTTGCGTTCTTTTATTATGTTTCGCCTAAGAGTTTGACCTGGTGGACGTGTATAAATCCCTGTAATCATCAACTCTATACGTTCATGTTGCATCCATTTCGAAATTCGTAACAATTTTTTTTTTCTGACGCATAGGTTTTACAAATTGCTATATCTAACACGGGATATAGCTTTCTCAATAAACATGCATCTTATCTAATAAGAGAAGATTAGAACAAAAACAAACAAATATCGGTGAAGCAAAATAAATAAATTTAACATATAGCAAAATGAAAGCAGTATTGACAAATTTGAAGAGGCACCGATAAGTATGATTACACAAGAAGAATAAAGTTGTAAATATTAGAAAAAGAAGAAAAATATCATCATGACACAATAGAAAAAATATCAATATGGCACAATAGAAAAATATATATCATTATTTTACTAGTATATTCTAAATAAATCAATACAAATCCAGCTACACGAGGTAGGGTGCATGCCTGCAGACAACCTCCCTATCTCTTGTGAAAAAGAAAAATAAAACCGTAAAAAAGAACGCGAAGAATAACTGAGCCTTCTATATGGAAATAGCACCTCCTCAGCTAAAAAATGAAAGAAGTAAATGAGATCAAAGCTTCAACTTAAACTTGCAGCTGCTTGATTTGATGCTAATCTTATTGCTCGCACTCAAACTATTCACCACCAGATTGCACCTGACTCTGAAGGTCATCTTCCACAGCTTGAGGCTTCCAAACTTCACCCTCACCGGCACATCACCTTTAAATAGCAGCGGTATCGTCCCGGTCTGCTGCTGCTGCTGCAACTCTGTAAGGATCTCGCTCCCCAGCTGGGTCTCTCCGGTGAGCGTGACATTCAGCACCGTCGTGTTCCGGTGGCCCTGATAGAACTCTGGGAAGCTCCCATTGCACAGGCTGCTATCCGTATACCACACGCTCAGATAGCTCCCATCCTCATAGTAGATGCCAATCTTCTTGTTTGGATTCCTCGCAGTGACAGTCACGTCGAAGCCGGCCCTCACAGTCATGTTATTGTCCACATCAAATGCTGAGATGCTGAGGCGGTCGACCGAGTACTTCGGTATCTTAGGATCGAAGATGAGGTACAGAATTCCAGCAGTGGCTGCAACAAGGATGATGAGGACGATGATGGTGAGGATGGTCCAGCACAAACACCTGCAGCAGCAGCTCCTCTTCTTCTTGGTTGGTTTTGCATGGGCTACCGGGATGGTGGTGCCTTGCGGCAATGGAGCTCGTTGATCGCCAGCGTCGCGCTTGGCGGACTGCGAGAAGTTGCCTGGTGCTGGGGGAGCTGATGGAGGTGGGGCTTCGACGTCCTCCGGATGAATTCTCTGGTGCTCAGCCATGCCTGAGGCCGAATCTTGGCCACCAAAAAGCTATACGTTGGCTACTATTGTTCTCCTATATGCTTCGGTTCTAACCTGAAGCCCTTGAGATCGATGGGAGGCTCATTTAAGCCCTGTGGACAGGCGCTTATATGGAGGGTTCCTGGATGAAGCCTGGAGGCTTCGGATTCTAGTTTTGTAGGCTGCCATGCTTGACCTTTTGTCCTTCTTTATGTTGTGGTAAGTTGCCGGGTGGTGGAAAATTATTGTGGTTGGTGGGGCCTCTACCTTCCCAGTTCCTTCCACCTAATTCAATCAATTGTTTAACTGAGAGCAAATGCTTTAGCCACAGTTGTGTGGAACGTGTTGTTTTAACAGGGTACGTCGCCCGTGTGTGATCTCAACACGCCAAATACGCCTACCGGAGGACGAAAACAGAGTTGATTTGTTCCCCTTGGAAGCTTCTTTTCTTGCTTGCATTCAAATTAAGCGCCCGATTTGACCGGAAACGGCATCCAAAGTGATTGGAGGCTGCCTCTAAATCGTGGCAGAATACTTGGTAAGAAAAAATTTCCGCCAATGAAATAAAGCTAGAGAGGTTTGGGGGAAAGAAGTTCTGGGTAAATAAACCATCAGTTGCTTGGCAAACTAGTCTTGCTCATCTTGTAGGCCGCAAAGTTTTGTTTTTTTTTTTGGGTCAAATGGTGACGATGGTTTTGTTGATTTGAGTTTCCAAAAGGGATAATTTGCCCTCTCTCTCTCTCTCTCTCTCTCTCTCTCTCTCTCTCTCTCTCTCCAATTTCAGTAGAGAGAATTTGTTTGCAAGCTGAAAACTTGTTTTGACGATTACTTTTGTCAGCATTGTGTCATGAGTGAGATGTTGTTTGCTTGGCCTTGCCAACTTTGATTGAGTTTAGCTTGCTTTCGTTGTTTGGGTTTGGGACTCATCAAACGTCACTACATGCACATATGTTTAAAAAGTCCAATCACTATATTTTACTAGGTTAATTTGTTTATTTAAATTAGGATACTATTTTATTGTCAGAAGTGTGAACGAATTGCGTAGGGACACACATCCGTCTCTGAGCATGGATGCCTTGGACTTGTGATAAAGCGTGTAGTGGAAGTATAGGAAATGGCACATAAATGAGGCCGGAAACAGGGACGAAAAGATCCTTGGAGACTGGATTACTTAACCCCCAGAGAGAGAGAGAGAGAGAGAGAGAGAGAGAGAGAGAGAGATTGGATGCATGAAATTGGTGGGTTTCGTTTTTGGAAATTAGAGCACTAGGTAAAATGCCAAGGTAGTTGTTCCTATTTTATTTCTTTTTCATGTGCTTCCCCATCCTCCAGTCTCTTAGTTTTGTCTAGCCAAATCAAATCCTTTTTTCCAAGCGTTTTTTGAGAACTACATAATATTATACAAATTTTTTTTTGGCATATCGTGCCCAAGATTCTATCAATACTGAATATTAAACTTTTCTTATCCCCGTATCCAACGTAGGGGGATTATATTATACAATATTTAAAACAAATTATAAACCATTCATCATCAAATTATGAACATATCTGTTACATCAATTTAATTTTTTATTAAGATTTGACCTACTCATCACGAGTATGACTTAAGAGGTGAGATAATCTTCATGTTTGATATGAAAGCGAGTAGCCATATCTTGTCCGAAAATCCTAAGACCACTGTGATCCTACCTTGTTCCTAATCAACTTGCAATGGTTGTGACCTACCTGGTTTTGCAAAGACTTCTTCAACTATGAATGCATGACCCCTGAAGTCCGAACTTGGCTGCCCAGCCCTCTTTTTCTGACTCCCATGAGCCACAGGGACAGCTGACCTTCCTTACAGAGGATGAAAGCATGAGGTGGTTCACATGATGACCTATGGTTGTGATTTATAATAGCGCTTTGATGTCGGCAGTGGCTGTTGGGGCTTCTTCTTTGTTTTTTTTTCAGTAGGTGGCATCAGAAAAGCACCAGCCGGATCCAACTTTGGTCACATTCCAAGCACTCTCAGTTCCCCTTTTCCTCAGTGAAAGAAAGCTGCCGCTGAAGGAAGACGAGTGTTTTTGAGTGCTTCTGACCAGTTACAGTACTAAGGGTAGAACATGGCAAATTGGTTTATATTCCTAAGAATCAAATGGAGTAAAACCGCATGATTAACAGTGAAGCACAGAGAATGCATGGATAGCTCATGAAGGCTTTTGATGAAGGGTTTTGATCATTCAGGGAGGCATTAGGTTGGATGTGAGAAGAGCATCATACTGAACGTGCCATGAATTTGCATCATTTCATCACACTGATCCTGATTTCAGCCTGCATGGTACCTAGATAGCTTAGGGTCTGTTTGGATGGTTAAGCTCAAAATTCTGTAGAATTTATGGATTGGGCCAGTACTATCAGCAACAATATGGGATTATAGGTTGGGCTAGGCCTATATTAATAAATATTTAGGATTAGCTTTGGAGTAGGCTAGCCCGAGTCCTATAAGAGAAAAAAAAGATCTGCCTAGCTCAACCTGTAATCCTATGATGTTGCCGGTTGTACTGATTCAATCTATGAATCTTATAGGAGTTGGAGCCCAATCATCTAAATAGATCCTTAAAAATACGTCCAAAAAAGAAATGAAACTTAATAGAAACAAGCAACAAGCCTACTGATAAAAGATTCTGCTCGATATTTATTTTATATTGAAAAATAGATATTTGATGTCACATGTTGTTTTTTTTTTTTTACTACAACGGATGACTTATACAATTCTAGTATGAGTACATCCAAAAAATTCAAAAATGTAGCAAGTCACGAAGCACTCTAGGCAGCTCCCTCTCACTAGTCTAAAGAACTCTCCCAAAATAGTTCGCCATAAAAGAAGCTACCTAGTCTGCAGTTCCATTAGCCTCCCTGTAGATATGTTTGGCTTGGAAGGCAATGTCTCCGCTTGCCATACCCCAAATGTCTCGGAGTAGGGAATGATGGCCATCCATGTCACAAATGCACCTTTGGATCCAGCCGATCATAGTAACTAAGTCACCTTCGAGCAGGATTGTGTTGGCCAGCAGTACATGCCGAGCATGACACAGACCAACCCAAGTTGCTCTCAGCTCCACCCCAGGGATAGAAATGTCGAAGATTGGGCACCCATCGGCTGCCACCACTCTAGATTCCATGCCTCTGATCACAAAATCCGCTCCACCCCTTCTACCACCGCCCAAAACTTATCCATCGAAGTTGACCTTGAGAAAACTTGAGGGTGGGGGCTCCCATGTGATGTACACCGTCCAAGGCACTACAAGAGCAGAGGTAGAGTCCCAGATGTCTCGAGCAGTCAACGGATTGTCCGATGGACCTGCATGGATGATCTCCGTAGCTTGCACTCTTGCCCTCTCCATGACGAACTTTGGTGTAAGACTTTTCTCTCCAAAAATCAGGCATTGCTGGTCAGCCAGATATGGTAAGCAATATATGTTGCCCTAATGGTTACATACCAAGTCTGAGGTGTGTCAGCCTATCATCTAAGCATTTAGGTGGAGTTGGACTAGCACAAAGCATCCAACGGGATATCAACAAGTCTCCACACACTCATGGCTCAATCGCACTAGAATAGAATGTGGTCCACGGTTTCCTCCTCCTTGCATCCAACGCAATGCGGTTGGATGCTTAGTTTGCGTCTACTCAAGACAGACCTCGTCGGTAGCCGACCCCCCAAGTCACCTTCTAAAGGAACAAAGCTACCCTTGAGTCAAGACCAAACCTCCAGATCCAAGGTAGTCCTGCCTCAGATGTTATTCACTCTTAAGAAGGTCGTAGATGTCCCTCACTCTAACTCTAGGACTGCAAGACGTAAACCAAACCCTCACAACCGGACCAGTGCACTCCTAAACCGTCAGCGACTGTTTTTCTCTACAAGGTGCTCTTCAAATAGATGGCCAATTCGGTTGGATCCCACCCTACCTCATCAGGACGGAAGAGATCACTAACTCACAAACCATCCATGGCCTCAACATTGATCATGGTCGGTTAGAGCCTCATCGGAAGAGCATCTACCTAAGGGTCCTTCACAACATCCACGCTGCATCCATCTCCAATCAGCTATCTGGTGTTAGCCAAAACAGTAGAAATATACCTGCAGATTTCCCTCCATATGAAGGAGTACCTCTGACTGCTTTGAACTACAGTTCCACACAAGAATCTTCTTTCTTCAACATGCAATAAAGGACTTTGCTCCTCGTCGCACGAAGTCTCGTTTTCTTGCTCTTCTTGGTGGGTCAACCCACTTCCATCACCCCTTCCCACACTTCCCAAAAGCAGTGCAGCGGATAGGAGCTAGTCCGACTGCCCGCTTGTCGGCCCGCCACCATCGGAGGCCTCCCCGATCGCCAGCACTGCTACCTCCATCGCCAGTCGAAGAGCCGATGCCATCGGGTCTAGGTCTACTGGTCCACCGCCACCAAGAAGGGCAAGAGCCCGAGCAACCTTGGAGATCGGAGAAGGCGAACCCCTCGACGGTGTTAGAGAAGAGCTGGGGGTCGCTGGAACTAGAGGCACAATTGCAGGGTAGATGTTGGTGCATGGGCGAAGGGAGGGGCAGCGGTCGGCTCCTGCTCACCAGGGCCCCTTCCCTCTCTAGTTTTCGACTCGGGTGCCTTGGCACGCTGGGCCCATCCACGTGGGCAGCTCGATCCATGTCACCAGGCTGGCCCGAGTCTGCCGAGCAAAGACCCACTCTCGCTGACCTTATCACTAGGTTCCTGGGCCTCTTATTCAAATAGCCCAGGTTCGCATCTACCATCGCTATCTCTAAGCCAGCTTGCATAGTGCTTGGCCCAACTCAGCTTGAGTCATCAGCCGAGTCGACTAGCTCGTTCAATAGATCGAAGCTCGACCCGGCTTGGCGGCTCCCCTGAGTCTCCCCAGAGCTAGTGCCCAAGTCGGCTCCCTCGCTGGCCTGCTGCTCCGTCGGGGATGATCGTCATTGCGCCACCTTAACCGGCTTCTGCCACCCGTTCGAGTTCGGTAGTGAGCCAAGGAAGCTCGGATGGTTAGGGGGAGCACGGCCATGAGGACGACGATTCCGGGGTTGACTCAATTGTCTTCTTCGGCTGCGGCGGCCCCTTCACAGCCTGTGGTAGTCGGATCTTTGTTGCCGCCAACCAAGGGTCCGAAGATCGGCCTTCGGGCCATCTCATCAGAACTAAAATTTGGCTCGCCGCTGTCCTCGAGTCTCCACTCGTCTCTACCACCATGAGAGCCAGGTACCGCATCCGATCCTATGCATCCCCCTCCTCCGCTGCCAGCTCTGGCGTTGGATACTTGCAATCAACTTCGGCATGCTCGATTTGCCCACATCCGGACCAAACATCGGGGACATTTTCAATCACAATAGGTTGCCATAGGACCTTGGATCTGCCCTTGATCTAGATTTCGGGCAACAGCGGCGTGGTGGCATCGATGACCACCTTAACCCTTGCAATCTGCATCATCCTGTACTGCTCCGTGATGCCTTCGATGACTAGCCGATAACGATGGCAATCTACAAGATAGTTTCTCTCTCTCAGTACTTTACCAAAAGCTTCGACATCCGAATCCACACCACTATCATTTTTTACTGTGTCCAAGCTTGGGACGAAGTCGGGAGCCCATGGTTCTCTAGTTAGTAGCTACCCCGCCACCACCCGGGGCTACTGGCGAGGGCGATGTCCCAGTCGGCCTCCCGTAGCGCCACATTTCGGGCCACCCACTCGCCGGGACCTAAGGCTTCGGACGACCACCACCAAGTTCTCCCAAGCCTTTCTCGAGACTTCAATCTGATTCTTCGGCAGTTTAAAGATTGTCATGAAGTGCCGCCGGAGGTTTTCTACCTCATGCTCTAAGATCCGATGTGCAGCCCATACCTCCATCTTCGCCCAGTGCTGGCTGTCCCCGGCTCCCTCCAGCGGATGAGTCGCCGCCGCCTTGCCCACTCTCTTAAAAACCAAAGGAATCCGACCGCGCACGAATGTTGGTGCGAGCGCTCACCCGAGCGAACTTCCTTCAACGGGAATCACATAGGCATGCCGTTTGAGCGGCGAACCCACCCAACATTGCGACGTGTTACCTGAATAAAGTACTTTACAGCTTCAAATACTATAAATGGGTGTCTCTCAGAATGCTACGCGGTGTCACCTGAAATAATTCGTAACAACAATTAAATTAAAAGGTGACATTATGGAAATTAAAATGATGGATGTTATCAAGGTTTAGCAATGTCACATAACCTAGTGAAATAGGTAGAAACAAGAATAGCAATTTATTTTCTTATATATATATATATATATATAAAACTTCTGGAGGGTGGAGTTGGCGCGATTATAGAAGAGCTCTAATTTGGATATCAACGGTTCAAAATATGAAAATAATCTTTTTGTACGAATCTGATGCATTTAAACTGTCATTTTTATGGATATAACCTTTGCCGAAAATATGAGAGCTGTTCTTTATTCTGACCTCTGAATTTTAGTTGAAGTACACCGAAATTTATTAGGGACTCATCCGGTTCGCGGTCGTCTCGGCTTCGACCCGGCCCCCGGTCGGCCCATTTCTGAAGCATCCCCTTGGTTCGAATTCCGATCTTGTCCGATTAAATCCTCAATTTCTATCTCCACTTCTCAGCCCAAAACTCTCCTCTCTTCTTGTGTTTCCCTCTTGGGATCTCGGTAATCTCTCAAAACCTTCCTCATCCCATGATCTATAACTCATTGCCTTCTTCTCTATTCAAACCTCCCAAACTAATTCCATAGATTTCATACGGCGTTCTTACCCCTTGATAGTGTTGGATTGACAAATAAAAAAAAAGGAAGATTATATATGATTTTTATTGGTCTTATGGTGCTTCATGGCATTAAAGAAGATCAATAAAAAAGAGAGTTTGTAGTCACATGGGAAGTTTGATTTATAGAAAGAAGGATGTTGCATTCATACAAGGTGTTTGTGCAATTGTCTCAAAGGGAAACTGGTCCAATTTGTCGAACACTAATGTCAGTCATGGCTTCACCACCTCGAATGTGAATCAGATTTTACTTCAGCTGTCGGCGGACACTTCAGTCTCATGGGGATTCTTCAAGTGGCTGCAGTCTCTTCCCCATTACCATCACTCCCTCCAGCCCAATTGGACCATGGTCCACCTCCTCACCAAGAACAGGCAGTTCAAAGCTGCACGAGAATTGCTCGAGAGGTTCGCTTTCAAGGATTTTCTCTCATCACCATCAGTGCTGAATGCTTTGCTGAGCAGTTATGAGGATGCTGACTCGAATTCTCAGATCTTAAGTTGGCTCGTAATTATTTACTCGCAGTCAAAGATGACTCAGGATGCAGTTCAGATATTTGAGCAGATGAAAAGCAATGGCTTGAGGCCGGATCCGCATGCTTGCAGTGCTCTCTTGAGTGCACTTGCAAAGGCTAGACTCACTGCCACTGCATGGAAAGTATACAACGAAATGATTTGGATGGGGGTTGTTCCAAATGTCCACATGTTTAATGTTATGATCCATGCTTGTTACAAGTCAGGCGATGTCGAGAAGGCTCAAAATTTGGTGAATAAGATGGAGCGGAGCGGCGTCCGTCCCGATCTGTTCTCTTATAACACATTGATCTCATTGTTTTGCAAGAAGGGAATGCATTATGAGGCTTTGGCTGTTCAGGAGAGAATGGTTAGGGAAGGGATCCATCCAGATATTGTAACTTATAATTCTCTTATTTATGGGTTTTGTAAAGAAGGTAGAATGAGGGAGGCATCAAGGCTTTTTAAAGAAATCAAGGGTGTCATTCCTAACCTTGTAACCTATACCACTCTCATTGATGGCTACTGCAGAGTGAACAACCTTGATGAGGCACTTCGTTTGCGTGAGGAAATGGAGGCTAAAGGGTTGTATCCTGGGGTAGCCACCTATAATTCAATCATTCGTAAGCTGTGCGAAGAAGGAAAAATGAAAGCCGTTAATGATCTTCTGAATGAGATGGACGAGAGGAAGGTCCAACCTGACAACATCACGTGCAATACCTTGATTAATGCTTATTGCAAGAGAGGGAACATGGCCTTTGCATGGAAACTGAGGAGTAAGATGTTGGAATCAGGATTGGCTCTAGACCAGTTTACCTACAAGGCTCTGATCCATGGCTTCTGCAAGGTCCAGGAGTTGGATGAAGCTAAGGAAGTCCTCTTTGATATGCTGGATGCAGGTCAGACCATTCTCTTTTTCTCTAGTATGTTTATTGGTCAAAATTGTTACGTTCTATATCAAGTTATCAACTTTGATTCCTTAGGTAATGTCAACCTGTTGTAGTTTGCTTCTGTTCACATGCTTTACAAATTAGTGATTCTATAATTAAGGCTTGTTGTTTACATTGTCTATTAGAGAATATGAGCAAATACATTATAACCAAGGATAGAGACCAAAAATGTTATTTCTCGTTGAACCTATGTTATTCTGCTGTTCTTTTTTTTTTTTTGGTTTTTTGGGTGCTGCTTGCTCTTGTTGTTTTACAAGCATATATGAGGTAGATCTGTTTTACAAAATGTTATTTCTTGTTGAACCTATACTATTCTGCTGTTCTTTTTTTTTGTTTTGTTTTTTTGGGTGCTGCTTGCTCTTGTTGTTTTACAAGCATATATGAGGTAGATCTGTTTAACAAACATAGAGGAAAAAAATGGCCTTGACAACATGTGATCTATGTCTTATTCAGTGGCTTGCTTATACAATGTTCAAATTGTTCATATTATTCTGTGCCTTCTTACTTCTCTATTTTGGTGATTGTGCTAATGTCCTTAGATAATCCATTTTGCTTCTTGATTACATACAGGATTATCTCCAAATTATAGTACTTACTCATGGCTTGTGGATGGTTACTGCAACCAGAATAATGCAGAGGCAGTGTTAAGGATCCCAGATGAGCTTGCTAAAAGAGGTCTTTCTGTGGATAAGTCAGTGTACAGGGCTTTAATTCGAAGATTTTGTAAGCGGGGATTAGTTGATTTCGCAGAAAGAGTGTTTATTCAGATGCAAGGGAAGGGCTTCTCAGGTGACAGTCTTGTGTATACCACCCTTGCATATGCTTACTTGAGTGCAGGAAAACCAATTGCAGCTTCTGAAATGATAAATGACATGGCTAAGAAGCAACTAGTAATAACCGTGGAGATATACAACTGCCTGAATGCTTCTTATGCCGATGAGAATGGCATCTTAGAGCTGCTTTGGAATCATGCCAGTGAGAGAGGTCTGATTGCAAAGAATGTTTACAAGTTGAGGCAACAGGCCAGGTTAAACTTTTAAAGCAGTCAGAGATACAAGCAGTCCATTTCTAGCAGATATTTTTATATGGTTTTGAGATCATTCAACATTGTTTACAAGTGCAAAATGTTGTTATAATCGTTGGAGCCTCTTCTTTTACCTTGTAAATTAATTGGTCCATAATTCGGTCTATGAGGTAAATCTCTTACTATATGATTTGAACTTTGTTATCCACTAAAAATCCCTTTACTAATTCTCCTGAAATTGCAGGGGACTGGGAAGTATATTCAAACCCGATTTGATCGATTTGCACGTAAACTAAGCTGCATGGTTTAGCATGCTGAAGGCAAATGAAAGTATGACGTAGTTCAAGACTTCAAAAGTGAAGTGTTGATAAATCAAGGCGTTCTGGTAAATGTCCCCTTCACGAAATCTAAACAGCTATTGCCATCTGCATGTCAATTTGTAGTGATGCTGTGACAGTTCCTCAAGTTTTGGCCATATGAACTGGGTTTTATCTGCTACTGCCTTAAATGCCAAATAAATAATTTTTGTTATGGCCGCTGTGGTTTCCCATATTATGTTGACAATTATTATGATTTTTTTTTGAATTCTTGCATGTGATGCAATTTCATTGCATGAGTATGGGATATATATATATCTTACAGATGCTTATTTATTCTTAGGTCCCAGAGCTTGCTCATCCGTTAAGTTGCTGATAAAATGAATACCTGCAAGGCCATTGGACTACTAATAAGTTGTTGTTTAGGATAATGGAATTATCTCAGGTGTCATTACAAGAAAAATTACCACAGCATTTAGGCATGAACTTTACTTTGAGAATTAGATTATGCACCCAATTTGCAGAAACTATGAGCTAGAGCAAGGAACAGATAATATTCTCTGAGCAATGACTATTCAGTTTCTGTCTTTCCCTGGGTGATGAGACCATACATTATTTTAAAAAGAAGATTAGGACATAGAAGAGTTCAATAAGCAGTTAAAATTTAATATGCACTAATTGATCTCTCTGCTCTGATGAATCTCCTGCTGATCTTTTTTTCCTCCGAAAGTTACTTTAAATTCAATAATGGCAGAAACCATGAGTAGAAGTGTTGCTGGAAATTGGACCCGGGGGCAGTCTTCGGTCGAGGAGAGGGAGCGGCGATGAGTTCTCACGGTGGGGCGGCGGTCCGTCGGCGAGCGGCGTCCTCCGTCTGGGGCAGTCGGAGAGAAGGGGCGGCAGGTCCTCCTGGCGAAGCGGCGATCCGTCAGTTGGCGGCGTCCTCCGTCCGGGTGCCTGCACACAAACCGGTGGCCGGGTTTTCCGGCGCCGGCCCTCCGACGCTCAAGTCAGGGAGGGGGCAAATAGTGTAGAAAGGGAGATAAATAATGTCTGTAGAATGTATCAATCTTCCAACCCCCTCCTGAGAGGCCAAGGCTCCCTTTTATAGGCGGGGGTCGGTTTATCTGCGATGTAACAGGGCGAGGCCGTAGTACGGCTCGGCATGTTGTTCAGGTCGGCGCATGGTCAGGCGAATCATTGCTCTGATGTCGGCGGTGAGGGCGTCGTATAACCCGAACTAGCACGCTGTCAGACGAATTATTGCATTGGTGTCGGAGGTATGGCCGAGATCGGAGACTTATCATAGTTGACTAGACTCTGCTGGGCTGATTTGCCGTGGAGAGCTGAGAGTCCGTAGATGACAGGAGCCATGCGCATTTATGGTGGAGTAAGCCGGAGATCCGCATTTATTATGGAGTAAGCCGGAGATCCGCATTTATTGTGGAGTAAGCCGGAGATCCGCATTTATTGTGGAGTAAGCCGGAGATCCGCATTTATTGTGGAGTAAGCCGGAGATCCGCATTTATTGTGGAGTAAGCCGGAGATCCGCATTTATTATGGAGTAAGCCGGAGGGTTACAGCGACCATGCGCAATAAATGTCAGGGTATGGTCCTCGGCCGGACCTCTGAGGCGCACGGCCGTAGTAGGTGGCTGACAATAGTAGACCTCGAACATCGGGGTTTTTCTTAGGTCGGAGGTCTCGAGGTCGGGCGTTCCGAAGTCGGACGCCGACTTCGGCCGTCTGGGGTCGGAAGTTGTACGGCTTCTTAGGGGTATTTATGTCATTTTGGGAAAAAATCTTATTCCCCCCAACACTACCCCCCGACTTCCGAGTTCGAGCGACTTGTGGGCTCGGACGAGGGAAGTAAAGTCTGTCACTGAGGTTGGGGGGCGAGTCTCGTCCGCCCCCTTGCGCTTCTCGGAGCTTTCATGGTGAAACCTGCGCCCTTTGGCGTCTCGAGGCTGCTTTATTCAGTGAGCTTATGATGAAGCTCGTATCATTACGCTTCTTGAAGCGGAGGTGGCGTCTCTTGAATCGCCAGGATCGCCTTACGGCGGATTAATGATGGGGGTCCTCGGGCTCGTCGAGGCGGTGCCTCAATCCCGTAATCGAGGCTTCTCGCTCATTAATAAATGTGCCGTTACGGGGTTTAAAACGGACACGCGGCGTGACCCAAGGTCGGACGCTTCCGATTTCGTGTTACTGGATCACAATTCCGGAGAGGTGGAGGCCACATCGAGGCTCCACGTGTCCCAGATCTTATTAAATGAGGGGAGCGGGGCGGCGTCCGTTCGTTCCTCAAGACGATTTGATTTTGCAGACCCATGATGAGGCCCCGAGATCCGACGGGACAACGCTTCGATTTCGTACCCGATTTATTAATCCGGAGTGAATACGGTGCCTCGGCTTACGAGGTCGACGCGTGGCGCAACCCGATCGGGGGATGGGAACCGACCCCATCGATCTGGGCCGTCAGGGGGGTCTATATAAACCCCTCGAGGTTGCCCTAAAGGTCTTATTTGGCTGCTTCTTATTTTCGTTGCCTTTCTCCCTTGCTTCCTTTCTTAACCGAACCTTGCCGTCGGTGCCCGGAGCGATTTCCGGCGATGTCCAGTAGGTTTTCACCCTGTTTTCACTAGGGTTTCCTCTTTTCTTCTCCTCCCCAGCTTCCATTTTCCGCTTTTTTTTAACTTTTATTTCGCTCTTCTGTGGGAATGGGTTTGGGTCCTGAGGAAGTGGGATCGAGCCTGTCGGGGGAGGAGTTGGAGCTGATCCGCTCCCGGTTCTTCTTCCAGCCCGGGTTTCGTCTTGAAACTGCGGGGCCGGAGGACAGGGTGACGCAGCCGCCCCCAGGTCGGATCGCGGTCTACCGCGAGACACTTTGGGCTGGCCTGCGTTTTCCTGCCCACGAGTTCGTGAGCCAGCTATTGGCCGAGTACCAGCTCGTCCCGGCGCAGTTGGCTCCGAACTCGTGGAGGACCATAATCGGGTTCTTGTCCCTGTGCCTCGGGCACGGGATCCCGATCTCGGTAGGCCTCTTCCGCCGGTGTTTTCTGTTAAAGAAGAACCCGGCGGATGCAGGGTGGCTATACTTCGCCTTTCGGGGCGGTATGTCACTCTTCCAGGGTGCCCCTTCCTCGATTCATGAGTGGAAGGGGAAGTTTTTCTTCCTGGCGTCCGAGGCGCCTTGGGGGTTCGACCCGAGGTGGGGGAACCCTCGGTTGAAGACCCTCAATAAGCTCTCCGAGCCCTCGAGGAGGGAGCTGAGGACCCTGGACTCCGTGCGAGCCCTCGGGAGGGGCAACGACCTGACCGAGCTCCTGCGGGAGGACGCCCTGGCGAGCGTAGGTCTGAGCTCGGCGCGCCCCGAGGGTAAGGGTGGTTACATTATTTTATTTTTTCCTCGTTCTTTGCTTTTACTGTCACTGGTCTGATACTTAACGAAATTTTGATTTCAGATATTCCCCGCCTGCCGACCAGCAACACATCACTTTTCTCTCGCCTGAGGAGGCGAGAGGCCGAGGTCGGGGGAGCTAGGCCCCAGCCCCGAAAGAGGGCGAGGTCGGACGGCGCCTCCAGTTCAGCCGGCACGAGTGGCCCCGAGGCGGGGGCCCCTGCAGCCGACCCGAGGCGGGAGCGGGTCGTTAGTGATGCGGGCCCGTCGGCCCCTCTTTGCCCTGCCCCCCTTGCCCAGCGGGGGGAGTCGTCCATGGCCCCGCAGCAGCCAGAACCCGGGCTTGCTCGAGGCCCCGAAGCGAGCGGCTCTGGGACCTCGGGCCCGGTCGTGCCGAGCTCTTCCCGGGCTTTCCGAGAAGAGTCGGTTGAGCCGGACTCCCCTATTCCCGAGGGGAGCTCGGCCTTTCAGGATGCCGAGGTCGCGCGCTCCATGTTGCGGCGTGCGGTACTTCCAGCGGACCGGGCCGTGTTCCGGAATGTTTCGCTGGAGGAGGTCGTTGGCAGCGCTTACTGCAACACTGCCCGGGTAAGCTTCCTTCTTAATTTTCTTGAGTTACTAGCGTACTTGTGTGCTTTTCAACTCACAATACCCTCGTCTCTTCCTTTTCAGCATATTCTCGAGCTCGACACCTTGGCGTTCATCGCCCACGGGTGTCGGGAAGAAGTCCGACAGCTAGAGCCGGCCAAGAAAAGAGTCGCCGAGCTGGAGGCGGCGTTGGCCGCGGCCGAGGCTCGGTGGGCGGCCACCGAGGCTGAGCGCCTCGCTATGGCGGAGGGGCTCGGGGAGGAGAAGGCCGCCCATGCCCTAACCAGGTCGGCCTTGCGCGGCACGGAGGCGCGCTTAGGGGAGGTCCAGGCCGAGGTCGCGGCCCTCAGGCATGAGGACGGGGTCTCCCGCCTCCGAATCGAGCAACTTGAGGCCCGGGAGAGGAGGGCACTCGAGCGAGCCGAACATGCCGTGGAGCTCTTCAAGGAGTCGCAAGAGTTCCGCGACATGTTGGAGGAGGAGACAGTGGACGGGTTCCTCCGAGGTTTCGAGAACTTTCGGGCTCAGATGCGCCGGTACTGCCCTCAGTACGACCTCTCGACGGTCCGTCCGAGGGAGGACCTGGGCCTGGGGTCCGACGTGGAAGCCCTCCCCACCATTTTGACATCCGAGGCGGGGATATACGAAGAAGACCCCGCCGAGCCTTCGACGGGGGCGGCCGAGGCGATTGGCACCATAGAGGCGGCTCCGGCGGCCGAGACGGACGCCGTCCCGGAGGCGGTACTCGAGGCCCCTGCCCCCGACCCCGAGCCTGTGCCGGCTGAAAACCTCGAGATCATCAATGTGCCGGACGACCCCCCGGACGTTGCTCCCGTCGCTTAGGAATTAGCGTATTTTTCCTTTCTTTTTCATTGTATCCGAGGTCGGCTCTTAAATGGTCGACCTCCAATTTTGTAATCGGCCTTCGGCCTTCTGTTAATGAAAAACACTTTCATCATTGTGTGTTTGCCTTTCTTTTTTGTTGCGAACGAGGCTAGAGCCTTAGCTAACTGCCTCGACGACCTCTAACTTCACATCTTAGTTTTCAGTTTGCTTAACGAAGTTGTCCCCTTTTCCCGGGCTATGTCTTAGCCTTCTCGGGTTCTAGTCATTCCGACCAAAAGGAGCTCCGAGCCTTAGGTTTTTTTTAGAAAATTCCTCTAAGTCCCATAGCTCGGATCTAAGAATCGTGGAAGTCATCACGTTTAGCCTTTAGGGAAATCTCAAGGCATCGAGGTCGGGCCTTAGCCCTTCAAGTAAGACCGGACTAGGTCTATGCCTGCTGCTATTCGGAGATTTCAGTCGGGTTTCTAAACTTAACTCCGAACCCCTCATAGGGAGCGCGGGCTAATAAGTAAGTCATCGTCGAAGGTTTTCGTAGTTATCGTTCTCGGACTCTGCCGAGATCTCGGTGAGCAAGGCTGGGATTTCCAAAAATTGCCTTGGTATCCATGTTTGGCTGATACACTCGTGGTCGGGACCACTTTCTCAGCTAGATGTCGGAGTTTACGTAGAAGAGCCGAGTTGGGCCCTAATTTATGAAGCCTTCGTACAGATTGCGGAGACTTGACGAACGGAGCCTGCATAATGTAGTTAGGGGGTCGATCTTAAGCCGACCCATTGGAGAGGCCCGACTTTGGGGCGAGATAAGACTCCAACGTTGGGATTCCGCTCAGCGGTATGTAGATAAAATTTGACAAGGAGGGCGTCTAGTTAGACGTACCTCTTGCATTCTCGGAGTTATGCTTCGCATGGTGGAGTAGGTTGCCTCCTTTCCTCGTCGACCTCCGGAGCCATTTTGACTTAAAGGGGGGCTCGGGTTTCTCACGGACCCAACAGCTCCCACCGAGGTTGAGAGGATTTGGCGAGGCTTTATTGAATCGTAGCTCTCTGCGAGGTCGAGGGAGTTTCCGACCCCATGGTAGGACCTCGGGCGCCTCAACCTTGGTCGAGGGATCTTGCGTCAGGTCGGCGAGTCCGTGGACGCTTCGCTGACCTGTGGTGCCTCCCGAGGTCGAGGGAGTTTGGGACTCTACGGTCGGCCCTCGGGGCATCTCGGCCTTAGTCGAGGGATAGTTCGTCAGGTCGGCGGGTCTGGGTACGCTCTACCGACCTGCGACGCTTTCCGAGGTCGAGGGAGTCTGGTTCTCTACGGTCGACCCTCGGGGCATCCCGACCTTAGTCGGGGAATAGCTCGCTTCGGGGATCGGGGATCGTCGACCGCTCCCGGGGGTCCACTTCGTGGCGCCCCGGGTGGAGCCACCCTTTCCACCCCTTACGGCTTCTTCCCGAGGTCGAGGGAGTCTGGTTCTCTATGGTCGACCCTCGGGGCATCCCGACCTTAGTCGAGGGATCGTTCGTCAAGTCGGCGGGTCTGGGCACGCTCTACCGACCTGCGACGCTTTCCGAGGTCGAGGGAGTCTGGTTCTCTACGGTCGACCCTCGGGGCATCCCGACCTTAGTCGAGGGATCGCTCGTTTCGGGGATCGGGGATCGTCGACCGCTCCCGGGGGTCCACTTCGTGGCGCCCCGGGTGGAGCCACCCTTTCCACCCCTCACGGCGCCTTCCCGAGGTCGAGGGAGTCTGGTTCTCTACGGTCGACCCTCGGGGCATCCCGACCTTAGTCGAGGTAGGAGAACGAGCCGAGCTCGTCTGGTCAGAGAGGACCGTGCTCATAGATGGAAGTTGATGGAGAACGAGCCGAGCTCGTCTGGTCAGAGAGGACCGTGCTCATAGATGGAAGTTGATGGAGAACGAGCCGAGCTCGTCTGGTCAGAGAGGACCGTGCTCATATCTTGACGTCTCGAGTATCCCTATAGCCGCGGCATCCCGACGAACCGGGGCATTCTGACCTTAGTCGAGGGAATTTCGCGCCAAGTCGATATTTCGTCGTCCTGCGATTCTTTCCGAGGTCGAGGGAGTTTGGGACTCTACGGTCGAGCCTCGAGGCATCCCGATTTTGGCCGGGGAATCTGAGGATCATAGACGACCCAATATTAGAAGAGAATTACAGCCATCAAGATAAGAGAATTGTTTGCGAAAAGGAAGCTGAGTCCATTGTCCTGATTGTCTTGAACCCCTAGGGGTTGCCCTTCCTCTAGCGCCAACTGTTGCTGGAAATTGGACCCGGGGGCAGTCTTCGGTCGAGGAGAGGGAGCGGCGATGAGTTCTCACGGTGGGGCGGCGGTCCGTCGGCGAGCGGCGTCCTCCGTCTGGGGCAGTCGGAGAGAAGGGGCGGCAGGTCCTCCTGGCGAAGCGGCGATCCGTCAGTTGGCGGCGTCCTCCGTCCGGGTGCCTGCACACAAACCGGTGGCCGGGTTTTCCGGCGCCGGCCCTCCGACGCTCAAGTCAGGGAGGGGGCAAATAGTGTAGAAAGGGAGATAAATAATGTCTGTAGAATGTATCAATCTTCCAACCCCCTCCTGAGAGGCCAAGGCTCCCTTTTATAGGCGGGGGTCGGTTTACCTGCGATGTAACAGGGCGAGGCCGTAGTACGGCTCGGCATGTTGTTCAGGTCGGCGCATGGTCAGGCGAATCATTGCTCTGATGTCGGCGGTGAGGGCGTCGTATAACCCGAACTAGCACGCTGTCAGACGAATTATTGCATTGGTGTCGGAGGTATGGCCGAGATCGGAGACTTATCATAGTTGACTAGACTCTGCTGGGCTGATTTGCCGTGGAGAGCTGAGAGTCCGTAGATGACAGGAGCCATGCGCATTTATGGTGGAGTAAGCCGGAGATCCGCATTTATTGTGGAGTAAGCCGGAGATCCGCATTTATTGTGGAGTAAGCCGGAGATCCGCATTTATTGTGGAGTAAGCCGGAGGGTTACAGCGACCATGCGCAATAAATGTCAGGGTATGGTCCTCGGCCGGACCTCTGAGGCGCACGGCCGTAGTAGGTGGCTGACAAGAGTAGACCTCGAACATCGGGGTTTTTCTTAGGTCGGAGGTCTCGAGGTCGGGCGTTCCGAAGTCGGACGCCGACTTCGGCCGTCTGGGGTCGGAAGTTGTACGGCTTCTTAGGGGTATTTATGTCATTTTGGGAAAAAATCTTATTCCCCCCAACAAGAAGCAATTCAAACTCTGAAGAGTTCCTAATCAATAACTGTAGACGGTGCCTCAATGAGGTGAGAAAGTGGGAGTCTGAAGTAGGATGCCTGTCTAGAGTGGAAATCTATTACCCTGATTCAGAAACCAATTTTCTTCCTGCTGAACTTTGTGTCAGCAAAAATTCTTTATAATATATGATATGAAATCTTTTTTCCCCTTTTTCCTATTTCATGATCAATCTTTTGTACTTTTTATGATGTAGAACATTCTAGTAAGAATTTTGGAATATGCTCATCTACAATGTTCAGATTTTGACTTAAATGAAAAGTGGAACCACAGGTTTGATAAACTGGTACAATGAAAATTAGCATCGACCTATCTCAATTATTGATGCAGCAAAAAAAGAAGGTGTTCCAATGCATGAGGCTCCCGCTATTGCAGATTTAAGGAGGGCCAGATATACGAGCCTTACCCCTACGTGCGGAGAGACTCTTTTCATATTTTGAACATGGCACCTAGGTTAAAATAGAGCAACCTTAATATTGCGCCAAGGCCAATTATTAATATAGTGACAGGGTGATGAATAGCTTATGTGCATCACATGCCTGCAAGATTGACATGCATGCTCCGTGATTATATGCAGTCTGAGTTGGGAAAATCCTGGGCCTACGCAACCAAAGCAATCAAAATTATGCAATTGCAAGGTTCAGTTAGGCCATCATAGTTGAGCCCAAGCTTCTGGCTCTTTACTAAGACATTTCTTGGCAGATGAGGGCAGCATAGCAAAACATATTGCGATCATATTAAAGTCATGAACTTTTCTTTATATTGCAGCTAAGATTGATTGCTGAAATTCTTAGTCATTACATTAGTTTGTATAGTTAGAAGTTGAATATAAATCTCACAGACAAAAAGTTTCTGTCTCACTTGATTATAATCCGCTGTATCTGCCACTGAAGTATAACATTTGTATCAGGAGGAATGGCCTTCTCCCATTATATATGCTTTCCCAAAAAAAAAAAAGGTTCACGGTTTGGAATTTCATAGACAATAGGACTCTAAAACTTTAGCATGAAGACTTCTTGCTCGCCATATTTCCTCCGGGACTGTTTTCTATTCTTCAAATATAAATGCCAAGCTCCTCCTGTTCGCTGCACTTTCACTATGTTATACCTTCAACTGAAATTAGAATATAAACATTAGAAACTGGAGTCATTTAGAAAGATATACATTTTGAGTGAAACCAAGATAGTTCAGAATCTCTTCAGCAAGACAACAGTTCTACTCAGTTACTGCAGCAATCGAAATGCTATTGTGTTTGATCAGCATCACCAACTAGAAACTCCTTTGCTGCAGTTTCGAAGAACTCAAGCACAGCATCTGCCAAATAACATGGCTCAGATAAGATCCTCTACTGGGACTTCAGAGATATTTATTAAAACTTAGAGACTACCATTGCGGAATTCTCCAGCCAAGAAAATTGTTGTATAAGAAGCCTGCAAGCTGCCTTGGCGTAGACAATAGATATTTGACTGCACTTTTACTGAGATTACATCTGATCCAAGTACTAAACATTACCATTACAAGTCAGTAAAGGTGGAAAAGTTTCATAATAAAACCCCCACAAACAGCTAAAAGCTCGTCTTGACCTCCAATGCATGTATTATATTGCCCTTGAAAGTGGAGGAATTATCACAAGTAGATTTTTCTGAAGTGAAACCAAGAAAAGCATTCAAAATTAAATTCTTGAAGCCTGCCGAAAATTGAAGGAGAGAGATTCATTTTGTTTGTGTTCAACAGTGGCACGGCAAATCATTATCGGAGTAGGAGCATGATTCTGAAACTGATTCGTTATTAAAGCCTATTGATTAGCGAACTCTGCTACCGAAGTTCCATGAATTTTGGATCCCTTGGTCATGACTAAACCTTGGAACAGTAGGATATAACAAGACTCTCTCTCTTATTTTTGAGTGTTCTTCCATACCTCAGTCATTTACAATTACTAAAAACAAACTAAATTTTCACAGTATCATCTTCACAACATATGAAAATGCCATTCAATTTTAGTTTTATAGGTGTCTTGATGCTCAGACGATGTAGAAGAAATCCGCAAAAACAAACAAGATCAGAAAAGATTTGCTAACGTTGGTCAAGCATGGCCAAATTTAATTTCTGGCATCGCCCACCCACCCTGAGCCCCCAATTGCTCTACAGAGAGAGAGGTGCAGCAAGCCTAAGAAAATGTTAGGGGCTGACCAAACTCAGGCGGCGATGGGTCGATGGAATTTAGAGAATTATACGTCCAAACGTCTGCTTCCATGGTAGCAGAATGCATCTTTAAACTATTCTAATTTTTCACTCATACAAGATATCCCAGACATTATTGAACTTTCAAGAATGTGCTTTATCTCGGCACCTAATATATGTGTTAGCGTACTCTGATAAAAAAATCAGCTGGTTCCCCTTCTACCCATGATGTACCATAGTAGCAGCAGCAATGCTGCTACTTATCCAGGATACTACACCATCCTATAACTGTACAGGTGAGAAGAATATGTCCTCACTGAGGACAGAGATACCGGCAAGAAACTGAATCCAATGCCCAGAAGGCGCCTGACAAAAGTTTTTCATGCTTCATGTTGCTTTCAGAGAAACCTCGAGAGGGCAGCGTAGTTACAGTTTCAGAGACCAACAGAAATGTCATACTGAAGCACCAAGTTCCAACATGCAATGATCTCTCATTTTATGATCCTAGAAACTGCTTTCACCAAAAAAAATTGATACTGAACTGCATTGTGAACAATAATTATTGTAAAATTGTATGTTTGTGCTCCTTCATATTGCACTGCAGACTTGAAACCTGAGAAGCAAAATTGTCAGACAGTATACAACATGAATGATCTTAGAATTGCAGGACCGAGACTCTGGAGCCATATCGATCCTCCCGGGGTCTTGACGAAACCTCAGCAGATAGCCATGGCATCTGTCACCCTCTTCCTGAAGCCCTAAAATGTCATCCCAAACCTCCAAATGACAGTTGGTGTCAAAGTCTAACCTCGGAAACAACAATAAAACAGAACTCATGGTGACAAGAATATCATAACATACAACAAAAATTAATAATCTGAAGCAAAACCAGAAAGCAGCACGTAGTAGGATCTGCTTGGAAGTCACCCTCCTAAGGCTCCATCAGATCATGACATTCACCTTCCACAGAGGGAGAGCTAACTTTTGAGGCATAACTTTACAGGAGGCAGGAAAATATGATGCTAATAAAGGGTTGAGCAAAAGACCACCTTCATAAAAAGTATGGGACTCCTGTCCTGGGCCCTCTCATTTGATTATTCTCCTCAGTTTCTGTGAAGAACTTCACCTCTCTTTCCTATCAATAAAAGAAACAGACAGCTAAGAATTTGGTGAGAGCACATACGCAGAGAAAAGAGCCAAAACACTTAGAATGACATCTACCAACCATGCACCTTTCAAGATCTATCCAAATATTTGAAGCTTATTTTGAGTATATTCAATTAAGATACTGCCACCTTAAGTGAAGCACAATTTGTGTTAATTACATGACCAGAAAATTTCATACTCTAAAATTTCAATGCACGTTCAGAATATTTAGTGGTCGTTTGGACCCCTGCAATTCTACCCGCCTCTAGGTCAACCTGCAAGCACGGTCTAGCCAACCTGTTTGGTCATCAGGCATCTCGATTGCAGGCTGCAGGTTGATATGCAGCTGGGTCGCAGCTCAGGAGCAAAATGCTGCAGCTCGATTTGCGACCAAAATGGGTGTAGGATGAGCTGCCCTTGACTCTTTCCCGAAATGCCCATGAGGCCCTTCTCACATGATTTCCACCTTCAAAACAGGCATTCAAGACCCCTTCCCTCCATTCACCCCCGACCTCTCTGCCCACCCTCAACTCCATCCACCCTTGATTCCAACTGCCCACCACCCACCTCTTGGCCTCCCTTCCCCTATTGCCACTGCATATTGCTGCTCCCTTCATCTCTCTTGGCCTCCCTTCCCCAACCATCGCTTCCTGTCACCATCCCCTTCACCTCTTGCCCCAGACCCTCCCCCTGTTGCCATCCTCTTCACCTTCCTTGCCCCCCCTCCCCCTGCCACCTCCACCCCCCACCACCCCCTTCACTTCTCCTGCCTCCTACCTCAGTCCCCTTAGCTCTACCATTGCCACCCTCTCCTGTCTCGGCCCTCCTCTCTTCACCTCCACCCCCCAAAAAAAGTAAAAAAAAAACAGCATCCAGAAAAGGGCGCCAGAGCCCCTGCAGCTGGTCTGCCTGCAACTCAAGTTGCATTGCAGCTTGAGCTGCACTGCAGCACCACCTACAGGGCTTCAAACAGTCCCTTAGTGCAAAATTGATGATGGACAAAGGCATGCAAATAAAGGCAGATCCCAAGAAATGGCATATGATAAGGTTAATTAACCATACCATATTCTCATTGAAGCTGAGTATAGAAGCTACATTCCCACATCTGTAACAATAATTAGGTGCAGACCACACCTGGACAGACCAAAATACCAAAAGTTGCATATCAGGGCTTAGAATTCTGAATGCACATGTTTTGTAAAATTAACTAACTGGAGAATCCCATGGAACAACAGCAGAAAAATCACATCAACTTCATTAAGCAAGTAGCAGATCATATATGTTAACTCACAGTTACGAGGCCTTTGTCTTGAAACATGTACTTCAGACCTTCCTGGACAAGTTGGTGTGCTCGACAAACAAGATCAAGATCGTTTATGTGGTTGAACTACAAGAAAAGCGGATACATGATTTTTTGAATGCAGCAGTTAACTCAGAAAGAAATTCAGCTTATAAAACCCAAAGAATCTATTTATGTACCTCTGACGTCACCCTGGATCCAAAAAGCCAACCTGCACCACGAGGACTGACAGCCCATGTTTCAATATCTTCTGGGTCACTCCACATTAGGTCACAAAAGGGGCCCTCATGAGGAATTTCACAATCACGATCTATAACCCTTATCTGTTAATAAACAGGAATTGCAGAGGAAGCAAAGGCCAAGCAATCAATGATAATTTTTCAAAATCATTAGTGAAAATTGCAAGATAACATCAGGTCATAGCATTGCTACGCATGGCCAAGCAAAGGCTTCGAATTATAATATTAGTGGGGTGTGTACATGAGTGCATGTGCAAGAAAGAAGGTGCATACATATAAATGAGACAGCATAAGAAAATGTTGCATGTCAGATTAAATGGAAAATGTTAGTCAATCCTCTCTCTCACACACAAAAAGCAAGGAAAAAGAGTTCACTGAAGGATGGGAAAATAATGCAGAGGCCACTCTTTGATCAAATCATTATCTAATGGGCAAGGTAGACATAGTAAGAGAAAAAGATGTGAGAAATCTTGTAAACAGACAAGGGTTAGTAAAAGAACTTAAAGCAGAAGATGAGAAGCAATTATTTAATCCAGATGAATATCCGTAGGAAACACTTGAGGAACCATAGATACACTGCTGAGAAACTGATATTTTATTGGTTTCTCATTGTTATCTCTATAGATATTTTTAATAACTCAAACAAGTTTTCCATGTCTTTATCCCCATATTTTGAAAACTGAACCACATCCATTTCCTGAAAGTGCTCCTAGGAAATGCAAAGTCACAAGCGAAACACGACCCTACATCTAGATAGAAAGGCCATGTAAATCAATTGCAGATTAATGACTTTAGTCGCCCGTTGTAATAGTGATTAATTATTCAGTTCTTCATGAATACCACAAAAAAATTATAAGTGTTAGTAACTAACATAACATTCCCTTATCTACAATGCATAGATAATGCCACTCATGGGAAAAATGAATCACCAGTCAAAATTTTACCATTTTGAAATGATAGATAGAGGAAAATGCTAAGAAATAAAGGGTTCAAGAAGTTGATTCTGACGATGAATCTCTACAATAAAGTTGAGAAGGGAAAACCTGATCAATTGTCCGTATATCAGGAGAAAGACCACCATGGACACAGAGAACCTGTAATTCCCAAAAGACACCACATGGGATAACAGACATAAGGTAAAAAGAAGGCAATAATAGCATCTAACATGCCATCTGTATCTGAGTGCAAAAATGTGAGGGGCTTACAGTTCCATCTATGATTGCTGACAATGTTAGGTAATCAAAGACATCAGTGCAATACCGCCATGCATTGGCATTTCCGTACTTTCTCTGGCACTCATCATAAAAACCATATACCTAAAAATAAATTACATTCATCATTACAAAATTTCATAGGGAAACAAATTATGTGCTTATGTCATGCATGTTCATTTGGTGGACTTAAGAAATGAAGCAAAAGTTAAGACAATCAAATTAGTCGTTATAATTAGCAAAAGAAGTAAAGATTTAAAATTTATCACTCTATTTCTGGAATACCAAAATGGATCTGTGACATAACCTGAGTTTAAAGAAAATTAACATCTGTTAGATAATGTAACCAAGTTACACAAAGCATGGTATGAAAAGCGAAAGTATTTTCCAACAGCTACAACTTTCTATGATGCAATCTCATATACAAACAGAGTTTATGAAACTTTAGCCTGCAAAATTGTATAAACAATATAAAAATCCCTTCGAGAACAACTTATGAAATTTCCATAAGTATAGGTTAAAACATTAATGTCTGCCATCGTACATCTTGTGTGACAATATAGTCACACTAACAAGAGCATATATTGCATCATCAAATTATATGAGCAAGAAGGTATCCTGAGCAAAGAAATAAACTAAATCATAAACTCAAAACTTTACAGTCATTCTACAAAATGTTTTAAACAACAGCATACCTGTGTTAGCTGCCTGCTTTCATGATTCCCACGCAGAAGAGTTATATTTGCAGGATATCTAAAGAAGATACAGATTGACAAACAAATTAAGTGATGTCATAATTTCATCAAAATTGCTGAAAAACTCTCAGAAGTAAATATAGAGCAAGCACACACATGCGCACACACAGAAAGCATCTTACTGGGTAGAAGAAGCACATTGAGCAAATATATCAACTTCTACAAAATGTCTTCGCAACCAATTGATGTATTAAGTGGAAAAAAGAAACTTGAAGACATGGAGTTCAAAGAACAAAAAATTGCAAACAAATTTAAGAGGGCAATGACAGAACCAAAGGAGTTCTAGGTGCTTGCCTTGGCAATCAAGCAAGGTAATGTAACCTAGAGTGTCTCAACAACACCAAGGAGAGGATGGCTTTGTTGAGATGGTGCCTTGGTAAGCAACAGAACTGATAAATAGGCTTTTGGGTAAGCACCTCTCTGATCAACAGCATTTTACTGTGTTAGCTTTACTTTGGGGGTACTGTGGTCTGTTAAAGTACTTGAATAAAGGGTTTGATAAATAATAAGAAGCCCCACTTCCCTCCATACGCTGGGCTCTAGTTTTCCCTTCAAGAGGACAGACAGGACCACAAGTGGACTGCGAAGCATGAGGTGACTATGATCATGATTCCTGAAGGTTTGAAGCTACTCCAGTCCCTAGGACGATTGTCTAAAATTATAGAAAAAACATATATTTTCCTACTGCAGACTTTCTTACTCTGATTTCTGATAATTCTTATTCAAATAATGCTAAAAGAAGCTTTTCTTGCATCAAATCAACAACAGAAGCAAGCACTTGCATGCTGATACTATACATGCATACAAGTTCACCAGGAAAGGAAAAAGGTGGATAGACAAACCAAGGAGAATCAATATGCCCTTGTTCAAGAAATACCTGGCTTTAAGAAGCAAAAGAATAGTAAAAACTTCCAGACTGTTATAACCACGATCAACGAAATCACCCTGGTAGAACATACACAGGTTTTAATCATATGATCATCATATGGCACCAATGAGGAAAACTTAGATTGGTACAAATGCCGCAGATGTTTCATGGGAAATAAGAAGCATACCATAAAGATGTAATTTGTCTCAGGAACATGACCACCAGTCTGGAAGAGTTTCATTAAATCATGAAATTGACCATGGATATCTCCACATACAGTCACAGGGCTATTCACAGGCTGGACGTTCGACTCCTCGATAAGAATTTCCTTCACCTGAAGGCAATAATTATGAAAGTTGAACAGACACAAATGGTAACTTTTCTTCCAGACAAAAGAGACCACTAAAACAAAAGATGTTAATGGAGATAACAAGTGATGTGCGAATATGCAATTATTAATTTCTCATACAAAAGCTGTAGATACAAAGATCTTAAAACTGATATAACTTGTAGATGTAGGAATTAGATTTAAAAGGAAATAATTGGTATTGCACTGGTGAGAAGAATACTTGATATTAGTAACCACAACTACAACCAGAAAGCATTTCATAATCTGGCTTGTATAATGATATGCAAACCACAAACATCTTTTTACTTCTTCCAGCTTACGGCTTGAATAAAATAAAAATCGCCTGGTGCATGAAATTGCTACTATCTAGCAGTATCTAGGGAGAACATCTTGTCCCCGAATACCACCTACTGAATAAAATTACATTAACTCTTAGCAGGCAAAAAACAAAAAACAAAAAAAAAAAAGAAAAGCCTCTTAACAAGAATAATATATGCGCCTTCTCATGAAAAAACAAAAATCAAACCCAGAAAAAAGAAAGAACTTCAAGAAAATGCGTATAGATGCGCTGACAAGGTAAAAAAGAAAAGAAAAGCTTTGTAACAATCGGAATCAACATTTATGCACTTCATCCATCCAGAGAGAAATTATATTCAATAGAGTGCAATAAAATCACATCTACCACATCGCATGCAATCCCAATCCTCTAATTCGCATAGTCTATGACCCTTTAATTTGTCAAGTTCACATCACTCCTACATCTCGACCAAATTAACAGGTCCAAAAACACAATACGATCAACAATTACAACACAAGGAGAGCGAAACCTACGGCACGAGTTCACACAACGAACAAACAAGATAAACCGACCGCATTACGAAACCCTAACGTCGAATCAAAGCCCTGAGACTCGGACAGAAGCGACATACCCCAGACTTAGGGCAAGAAGAAAGAGAGAGAGAGGGCTCGTACGTATTCGCAGACGAGCTGGAGTTCGTCCTCATTTAAATGCTGGCCTTCCTTCACCTTCGAAATCCAGAGATCCAACTCCATGGCTTCGTCGCAAGAGAGGAGTCTGTTCTTTCTTCGCCCTAAAGAACGACCGAGAGGGATGGGCTTTAAAGTCCATTTTAACCTCCATACGAAGGGGTTACATAAAACCCCAAACCCGAAACTCTCGTAACGAACCTGCTACGATCCAACATCGGTACTCCTATTTATCTGTACATGAGACATCAGACATGAGATGTATCTGACGGCCTGTATTTCCTCATCGCACTCTTTTGTTTTTTTTTTTTTTAATACATCGGTAGCTCACGTCAAAATGAGCACTACTCTCAGCATCAAGAGAAAAAAACGATATAAATGTAATGGGGCACCTGCAATCTCAGTCGATAGCACCTCTCCAGAATATTGAGCAGCGAAGTAGGCGATCTAGTATACAGTCCTATTCGCTTTCCGAAATACATAAACAACCTATATCGAACATATATGTTTTTCAATGCCGCTCATTTTCTCCTATATTACAATTTTATGTTTTAATTTTTCAGCATATACTTACCATTTAAAAATAAACTAGCATGCGCATTGCATGTCCAACATTCTAGTGTATATGAATAATAGGATCAAGAGATGGTTATAAAATTAAATGGTTGCACTCTTTTAGTCTATTATTGTTTGATACTAACTTTTAAATCCTTAGATCATTATAAAAAATCTTTAAATTCTTAGTATTCTTTTTTTCGACTTTTAACGTTTGTAGAAATATATAAGTATGTCAATGATCATGTGAAAACTTAATAAGCTGGTGGGCTGTTAGCATGCAAATTTCCAAATCATCCCTTGATCATCTAGGGCTACATGTTTTATCATTTATGCAGGGCAATTGCCTTGAGACTGGTAGAACCTCCAGATGGCTCAAAAAGATGGCTTACTATAAGGCAGGATGGATTTAAGTATGTAATGTGATTTGATACCCACATATCAGCATTCAAATTTTAACTAATATAGAAATAAGTCAAGGCTTTGCTCTGAAAAAAAACGGTGTTGATTATCAAAGAGATATTAGAGACATACATCTGTCATCAGTATATAGGACTAAACACTCCGTGAAAGTAATACGGATTATAGGCATTAGGATGATATGATTCTGGGAGATTAATTTCAAAGCAAAAGAGTGCCAAAAGGATATTAGAAAGTTTAATGGGCTAATTACATAAACATGCATGGATACCAATTAGAAGATTGGACTCAAAACCTCACATGATGTTAGGCTGGCACTACAAGATAATAATTAGGGTTGGGGTAGTACAAATAGGGGTAAAGGTGATCTAGGGAAATACTTGGAGTTGGGCTTGGGAAATCCAGGTGTTACTCGTGGGTGGCGAGAAAAAAAATCAAGATCTTCTTGTGATTGCAATCAGGTTAGTTTCAAGATTAAAGCAAGACGCATTAATAGCTTCATCTTCGTGTAAGTTTTATTGCCCTATACAGTTTAATGGTTCGATCTTCATCTTTGATGTGTCCGCTAATTTAATATAAGATTGATTGATGCTTTGTACTCGTGTCAAATGGGACCTATCATATCATTTGTGTTTCCATTTTTCTTTAGCCTCATTTAATTCACCTAATGTCTAAAGTTCTTTTTATTTCTTTGAATGATTTTTAAGATTTGCAGATGCAACATAGTTTGAGAGAAGGCAATAAAGCTGTAGACTAGGTGGCTAATCATGCCAAGTCCTCTAGGCCTGATCGAGAACTTATGTTATTTTGATCCGTGATGCATCAAGGGCTTAGCATGTAAGGATGCAAGCTTGTAATTATGGCTTTTATGACCAGTTTGAAATTTAAGAAAATCTATTCCTCTCTCTCTCTCTCTCTCTCTCTCTTCCAACCTTTTTGTTGGAGGATTAAGCTTGATAGACATTGTTAACTTTTTCTCTATTAATTTAAGTTTTTAGGATCAATTGATTATTCAATGGTATCATAGCTCATTTGTTGCGGATTACAAGTTTGAATCCTTTTAGTTCAGTTATTTATTAAATTATCCTTTGGTTCGACTCAATTACACCTCTACATACCTTGCTCGAGTGGGGGTGTTAAAATATATATTATATATTAACCCTCTCTTCATTAGCTTAAGCTTTTAGGATCAATTGACTATTCAATAAAAAGTACATGCCCAAACCTAGCATGCTATATTATGCCTCGATAATTTTTGTCTATGTTAAATAGTATTGGCAGGAGATGGGAGAGAATATAATACTTCTTAGACCTCCTTTCTTGTGATATTTATATATGCTAGGATCGTGTCCTGAGTGCCATTTTATAGACATGCCAAATGTTGGTGGAAATAATAACAAAAAAGAAACTTTAAAAGCAGCATATATTTTTTTGTTTTCTAAGCGTGAAACAAACTATAAAAGTAACATATCATTAGGAATATATATGTATCTTTGATAAGAGAAAATATTAATCTATTTTTCTATTGTCTGTACAGCAACTAGAGAATTTTGAGCCGATTCGATCATACATCTCATGCATTATGAGAGCATAAATGGCATATCACAAGCATTACTGCTTATTAAAATGACATAAAGTTCTATTACATTATTACTTATTAACTCAGGATCTCATAATCTTATGTATATGGCAATACATCCCATTCTGTTACTACCATAATGACAAAAAGCCGCTGTACTGTTATTAAAATGGCATACAACTTCACTACAACATTAGTTATCAACTCAAGATTATGTAATCTTGTGTATATTTTTCATTTACTAGATTTTTTTGGTATAGTGTACCATAGTGCACATATTATAACAACATAAGAATGTTACACTAAATTTTGGATGTAAATTGATAAAGCTAATGTAAATTGGAGATATGTGTTTTTGCTGCTGGCCCGAAGTAAGGAGTTTATAAATCTCAGATTCCTTCCCACTTCCCCGAACCCAAATATTTTTTCTCTTATCTATCTTGGAGTTGGATATGAATGTATGAAAAGAAAGTTGGCTGAGGGGCTAAGGTAAGCTAATAGATAATTCATTAATCCAAAACACATATAAACACAAAAAAAGATGACAATCATCGCTAATTAGATGCTACTAAATGGGTTAATAGTGTTAAGATGTGGGCTGTAATTGTTGTAATGATGTCATTTAAACCGGATATCCAAATGAAAAGTGCTTCATTCCCACTCCATACTTTAATCTTAATGTATAAATTAATCTAGTGTCAAAACCTCTCATACCGTCTTTTGTTTGATGTATGTCAAGCAGTATGAGTATATTGACATATACATAAAAATAATATAGCATTTTAAATATATCAACGTAGCGATATGAACACTAGAGTATCAAATAAACATTGGCAATTACTGCTGCTGCAACTATAATGAAACACAACTCTTACATGAATGATGATCATGAGTTTGTACAGGACTGGGTTGCAAGGCTGCATCGTAATCGTTATGATGAAAACGTAATCCCAAAAAGGCTGCTTTAATCCGACTACTCAAGTTGGACTACAAATAAAACTAATCAAGGGTTTAAAATTCTAAATCTTCAAATAATAAGCTCTAGAGTGTTTTACTCAAAAGAAAAGCAAAGGGGCCGGAAAGATGCTCGGATTGGATTAGATGTTTTTTTTTCTTCCTTTTTAGTTTGTTTTTCTCCTAATTTGTACTACTTTTGCCTCATTTCATTTTTTTAATAAAATATTAGGTGGCTTACCGCCATTATATTAGAAAAGACAAAGTTATACATTACATTGGACCATCAAATGACAGAGACATGACAACTTTAATGGGAA
This sequence comes from Phoenix dactylifera, assembly GCF_051530095.1. Lineage (NCBI taxonomy): Eukaryota > Viridiplantae > Streptophyta > Magnoliopsida > Arecales > Arecaceae > Phoenix > Phoenix dactylifera. The sequence goes on from NC_143205.1 coordinate 20,056,376, forward strand.
GGCAACAATTAATTCATGTTTAGGTACATATTAGCATCCTTGTTATACCCGAAGGAGTTATCTAGATCAAATCATCTAGAAAAACACCTGTCACGGATGCTGGAATAACTTGTGAGAGCCTACGTCAGGCATGCAGCTATGCATTGAATTCCGAAGTGCTAGTTTGCTTGCCAGCCGCTGCTTTGAATATCCTCTGAAATGACTTCTCCATGCAGGAGACAAAAACTTCAGAATTTATGAAGCCCTTCTCCATTCCAACGGCCACCTTTACTTTTCCCGCATAACTCGTTATTGTGACTGTAAGGCTCTGCAGTGCAATAGTTAATTAACTTTTGTTAAAGAATAGAAAATAACTATCTGAAAGGATTGCTCTTGAAGATATATTTTGTTTGCTAATAGGTTGGTCTATCAGTGGCCAGTGGGACCTCTCTTCTCAGCATTTAAGCTACTGATGATTGCAGGTTTTGATGACAGAAGACAACACTCCCCGACAATGTTTAGAGAAAAAAATATATTCATGTAATACAGTTTCTTTAGAATTCATCAGCCTGTTCTACAAAAAAAAAGGAGTCCACTCCATCAGCTGGCGACTAAAATTTAGTGGGTTCCAGCACTTGCAAATCCATAAATCAAATTAATCCATTTATTTTATTGAAAGTTGTCAATTTTGTGAGATTGAAATGCATCAATAAGACACTTTTAGGACGTTTGATAATTAAGTTTTAGGCATTTTTTATTTTATTATTACATGAATGAAAACTAAAGTCCTACTCTCTTCTATTTGTGAAATGCAGTATATTTAGGAATTGGCATAGACTAATAATGGTTATGCTAGATGCAAGGATTGCCATTACATGATTATTTTCCTCAAAATGATATGAGATATCATATAGTACTATATTAACTATTAGCAAATAGATTCTTTTGTTTTATGCTATTTAAGGAGGTGAGGGTGTTACTCTCGTTCTGCAAATTTTCTGCTCTTCTCCAATGGTGAGGCTGTTGTACAAAATACGAAGACCCGCATGTTACAGGGCACACCAGGAAGCTCCTTGGTATGTGGTTTTGGACCTTTTTTTTAACTTTTCTATAAAGATATTTTGTGAATTGAGGTTTGTCCTAATGGTCATTCTCTCTTTGCTTAGCAACCAAAAATTCTAGATTCAAGTCTTGGATGATGCATTAGAGCCTAGATAACTCTAGTACGGATGGGTTTCTCTCCAGAATTAATATCATACCATACCTTGATGTACATCTCACTGACAACAAGGCAATTGACTTGAAAATAGGGACTTCCATAATCAATAGTTGGTGATTGAATTGGACTGAAATGGAGAAAATCAAAATCAAACTCTCTAATCTATACTAGTGTAGTTTTTTTTTTCACCTGAGGCACATGTACCATCATGAAGTATAGGCTCTGAACTGGATGTCCTGCAATCTGCACTTGCTCCATGGGTCCAATCATGTTTGAAATCACCAGGGTTGTCTTTTGTGCTGTAGCATATATATACCGGGCAGCAGCCTACAAAATCAAAATGAAAGATAAGCAATATTGTTCAGCATAATGCATGCTGCAATCCAATCACAAGCTCAGATTAGAAATCAGCCGTGGTTTTAGGATGATGAATCATAATGGAGATACCTGAGTCAGAATTAGGTTATGTTAATTCTATTCTATCGAATTGTTGTTGTTAAGAGTTAGGATTTATCGGTTTTAGTTGAACATGATCCATTTGCAGCACTTCTAACCATAATCAACAAGAGTTAGACATTAGTAAAATGGGCAATAACTTTGTAGCTGCAACCATCTTTTCTTGAAACAGTAGGTGCATGTTTTTCTAAGCTTTTGATGCAGCCAACCCTTTCATCTTTTGCATAAATAAATTATTGATAGTGCACCCATCATATTAGTCAAAGATGCAAAAAAAAAAAACATCAAAGATAGTGCGCCCATCATTAATTAAAAGAAAAATGCTAAAAAATCAGAAATTATTAGTTGGACCAATAGGCGTGTCCAACCATGAACCAATACACGCAAATGTGGATTAAAAAAAAATAATAGGAGGGTAAAGAGAGAAATGGAGATATGTTTGTGCGTGTTTGTTGGTGGATGGACTTCCAACTAAAAATTTCAAATAGAATATTGAGTGTGACATACCTCAGGACCTTTGAGTTTTCGCAAGAGTTCCAGTAGTCCGCCGGTGAGGTAGATGGCAAGGGAATTTCTTTTGGACCTTATGATTCGCTTGGCTTTGAGAACAAATTCAAGTGGATCAGCATTCTCTACATCCTTGTACCTGGGAATGGACACATGTAAGAAGGCAAAGTGGTTGCCCCATTGAGACTTGGAGTTCGGTTTAGTCATCTCTTGGATGCTTTGGTAGCTCTTGATGGCCCGGGTGTTAAGGGTGACCAAAGCTGTTACTCTTGAAGTTTTGGTCTTGCCTTGGCTAGCAGCTTGCATGTAGAGTTGGATGCCATAGAAAATAATGCCAGTTATCACATCATTTACAGTCTGCATGAAAAATAAAAACAAAAGGAGAGGGGATAGATGAATAACTAAAAACAGAGCATCATGAGAGGAAAAAAAAAAAGGTAGAAAATCTACAGGAATCTATGCTTTTTGCCCTTTCCTTTAAACAAACGTTGCTAAGCTTTCGTTTTGTTTTAGTAATTAATGAGCTGAAATCCTCTGAAGTTCATATTTGAATTGGAGAGGCCCAATTTTCTATCACCAACTGCCTAATTTCCTGAACAAGCAGAGTTCAATTGCTTCCATAGCTTTGAAGGGGCTAAGTTTTTTTCTTTGGAGTCAAAAGCTTCTTCCCGAATTTAGTAAAATCTAGGCAAAAATCAGGACTCTCTCATGCTCGCTCCAAGACGATTAGCTGTTGATCCGCAGACCAAGTTTTCTGAAACTGTTGCTGAAGTCGAGAAGTTTCAGTCCTTCATCAGTTCTTTCTGGTTTGTGACTCTTTTTTTAGATGGTGGTTGTTTTCCTTTTCCTGTTTATTGACTGAGTTCTCGTAACAGGCCAACTTGAACTGCTCCCCAAGGGAGTCATCAAACTATCTATATATTCTCCTCTTCTCTGATTCATCAAGAAAAAAAAAAGGTATTGGAGAGCGTTGGCCATATATGTCTTAATCCCAGTCAACAACCAGCCTTTTTGTTATATATTAACGGCTAGTAAGGGGACGCTGGACCTCTCCAGTTCAACCAGGAACTTTGGAACGTTTGGATCAGAATTATAAAATAAAAAAAAGAAAAATGTCTTAGAAAAACTAACTACATTCCGTTTCTCCTACTGAACTTACCGTGGGCTCTGAAACACCAGAGAATTGGCTTGTTAGAGCTATCTTAATCTAAATATCATGCTAAAAAGGCCTTCTTAAGACGAGCATTATGGCCGAATTCCTGAGAAATTTCAATTCTCTCGAACAACGGTCAACTTACAGAGCTTTCCAACATTGCACTCACCAAACATTTATCTCAAGCTTACCGCTTTGAGCTTGGCTTTGATCTGCTTGATATCATTGAGGGAAAAAGTGATAGTAGATAAGGTGATAGGCCGGAACTCTATACCGGCATCGCCGGACCTCATCGGAGTTCTATCATCTTCCATGCAGTTGCTCATCAAGAAGCTCCAACCGAAGTCCCGAAAGGTGTTGAAGCACGTATTGAAAAGACGATAGATACTCTTATCAATTCTGATCCATTTAGCAAAATGTCTCGAACTTTCACTAGATGAAGGGAAGGTAAGAGGAAGAGAAGGATCGTCGGCTCTCCGCAGGCAAGAGAAGAGGGCTCCCATGAGGGAGAAGCCATCTCCTAAGGAATGGTGAAGCTTGAACGCCATGGTCCCAGGTGCATTTCTTGTTGGGTACTTGATGATGTGAATGTCCCATAGGGGACGGTCATGTGGCAGGAGCTCTGTCCCTACCTTCGACAAGTACTCTTGCATGTAGTCATCATAAAATTCTAAACCAGGCGGAAATAAGGGGATGTTCACGTGCTCCTCCAACTTGACCTTCACCTTTCTCCAAGTTAGAATCCCATGCTCATTTTTCACCTGGAAACAAGTTATTGTGTTAGTCGCATTGAAGCAAAACAGGCTATCATGTTAATAATATTGGAGCCAAATGATTCATAGTAGGAAAGAAAGTTGAAAACAATTTTTGCTCTCTCTTACAGACACGGACTAAAAAAAAGGAAACGAAGAACAGTGACCAGCGGAAACTTTTTTTTTTCTCGAATACTGACTGGGAAATTACTATCTTGTAAGTGATTGGTTGAATCACAAGTTAAACATGTCTATGTTTCATGTTTCAAGTCCTTAGTTTACAGGGATATGGAAGGCGTGATAGCCGCCCACATGCCGCATGACCAGCTCCAATCCCTCTCTCTCTCTCTCTCTCTCTCTCTCTCTCTCTCTCTCTCTCTCTCTCTCTCTCTCTCTCTTTTGAGGTAACAGCTCCAATCGCTTTCAACCATACAAATAATGAGGACAACCGACTCACTGGGAACGTCCTTAAGACGTGATGGAGCTCAAGAGAAGGTGTCTGAAGAAATTAAAAGAGGTAGCGCAACCATGACCATGATGGAGCAATAACCGGATACCTGTAGGTGGCCAGAGAGGAGCAAAGGCCTACCGCTGGACCCGCTTCGATTAGTTGGCTGACCCTGAGATCAGGGTGATTTAAGGTAGGCCTTTTTTCTGTATCCATGCAATTGGCTAAGAGTAATCATTCGAGAAAAAAAAAGAACCTCCAGGTAGAGCAAAAATAACAAAGAAGAGAGAAATAGAGGTGCTCGCAACCCGGAAACTGGAACAGTTGAGGTGTGCAGTGGTCATATATGTAATCTTTGCTCAAAACATATATGTAGCCACCTTGGTGGACGAGCTTGCAAAGGTCTAAAAGATGCACAAGCTACGACCCTTGCCCCATGACATCTATGCCTACCTATTCTCACAGAGCCAACTTAATTGGATCACTGATGAGAGAAGATACTCTCTTAACAATATCCGGTCCGAGTAATTGACTGATGATTTATGTAGAGCCACAGTAGTGATCAAGTACTTCATGGCAGTGAAAATATAGATAAATAGCAAAGAGCTAACCATGATGGAGGAGAAGCGTGGGTTGATAGGCAAGAAGAGGTTCTCCAATGCCCACATGGCCTTGGAGTCGTCCATGGGGATCTCTGACTCGAATATAGCCAAAATGTTCACAGAGAGCACCGAACTAGAGAAATATTGGCCCATGGGACTCACAGGTTGGTTCCTGGCCATCTGCCCTCCTTCTACAGCCATTCTGATTGATATTGTTGCGTTACGCTCTCTCCTCAAGCTTCGGTTCTCAATATATAGAGGAGTGTGAGAGAAAAAGAAAAAAAAAAGCAGGTGAAGGCATAAAGCCGCCTTGGGTCTGCCCTCTGACACCTCATTGGTGCATCGTCTTGGTTGAGAAGGGTTGGAAGAGTTTCAACCGCTGAAGAAATAGATTTTTTTGGAGTACACTAAAGAAATATAGTTAAATTAACCAAAAAGATAACACAGTCTTATCACTTTTTTTTTTAAGAAACGCGATAGCTTGGAGCATTGGCATCCCTGCACACGGAGGAGGTACTATGTATGCCTTCTCGTACAAATACAGAGAACCTAACGTCTAGGTGATCTTGGTCTTACCCTTGGATGTTCTTATTATTATTCTACAAAAAGCTCTTGGAGGATACAATTCTCAAGACTTTGACTACACATTTTATTGTGAATATGGCTGTCTGATTTAGTCAACAAAATCCAATCAATGACGATCCTTGTTGAAAGTTGTATAAAGATTTAGTTCCACACTGAACGAAAAGCATCCAATAAATATTGTAAGATGGAAGGATTGATATGAAAGATTGGGCTAAAAATCTAACAATTAATTTAAGTCTGGACATGTATATCAAAACCAGTGTTGAAGTCTCCGTATCCATAATAGATTGGCAAATCTAAGCAATTAGAAAGTTTGATCATATTGTAACCTGAGCATTATGAAATTTCTACAATTATAGTACATCCGTGTGCATGCTAGATAGGAATTTAGGTAGTCTGACACTATCATTTTTTTTTCCTTCTCTTAGGAAAGTTTACAATGGTTCTCCACCAGCAAGTAATTGTGCAAAAATTATATTGTATACGATGTGTACCACATGGCTATGCATGCCACCAATTACAACCACTCGTTCCTGTAGGCCTTATTCATCACAAGCTCATCTCAGTGCATTGCTATAGAAATGAATGGTTGTGTTTGGCAGCATGCACAGTCATGTGGTGCATGTCGCGTAGGATATAATTTTCCCAGATTGTGGCTGTTTGATCTGCCAAGTGTCATGAAAAATGTCATGTTTTTCACAATATATAATAGTGGTTAAGAAGATGTTTCTCAACTAAAAGTTTCCGTCTCCAATGTAACCTCTTTATCAAAGAATTTGGGCACAATACTAATAGTTGCAAATATTTTTAAGTTGATAGATAACCACCAAGTTATAGAGCTTGGGGCAAGTTTCTTGCTTACTCTATTTTCTGTCAAAAAAGAAGAAGACCAATAACCACCAAGTTTTTTTTTTTGAGAGAGAGAGACAAGGTAACTACCAAGTTGTTGACCCAACAAGAAGCGTATCCCTAAGAATTTGCACCTATTTGGGATCAAGCCATAATGGCGATAACCTCAAGCTTTTTGCTGATAAAAAACTTTTCTTTTGTTTAGGAGGCACAAAATTAGATGACCCTAAAGTAGATACAACTTGTAGCATTAGCACAAAGAATATCTCGTAACTAGGATAAGACCTACTGGACGGAACTCAATTCTACATAGCCTAAGTGGTTAGCCACATTAGAGGGTACCTAATCACACATCCTGTTTGTCTTTCTATAAGTGGGAATGACCTTAAAATATGTCAGCATAGAGATAATCTTCATCATATTGTCCAGTACATGACGAGAGAAAGCTGGGTCAGATAGTGCTCTGGTTAGCCAACCGATGACAGTCCTTAAGTCTCCCTCTAAGATAATACTAGGGGCACTCAATACTATAACAATATAGATCAAGCCCTCCTAAGCACCTCTCACCTTAGCCAGTAGAATAGTTGTATCATAGAAGTGAACTCTTCCCACTGCCACCAATGAAGGCCCCTAAGTATGATCACATAGCCAGCTCCACCATACTCACGTCCATCCCGCACACTGCCATCAAATTTTATGTTGGAGGAGCCAGGGATGGGGGCTCCTAGGTGAAGTGCATCACCCTAGGAAATGCACAACGTGCAGAATGGGAGCCCAAATTTTCTCCAATTATCTTGATTCTTTGAGTAGCATAGGCATGGATATTATTCTGTTGCCTCCACCCGAGCTCTCGTAAATCGTAATAGTGGTGAAAGGACCCTGATTTATATTACAAACATTCTTAGATGGCCCGATTCTCAATCGGGCATCGTATGACCAGGTCATGGCCTCCGAAAATTTAGCATGTGACTCGATTTTCAGATGTGGTGGATCTCGCTTCTGAACCCTGTCCAATCCTGCTCGTAGTGGCCAAAATATTCCATATCGAGTTTAGTGATCCTTCTGAATATCCGTAGTGGCCAAAGTGGTCCACATCGAGTTTGGTATCTTTCTGAATACTAGTAGTGATTAAAGTAGTTCACATCAAGTCTTGTATCCTCTTGGATCAGTTGATTTTTCATAGCCTTCACTCATATTCGTTCTTCTCACTGGTGCCTTGAGTAGTGCATCCCCTATTTGCACCGGCATCTATTGTTTTTCTAGCTTCATGAGTGGCCATGGCTGGTGACCACTAGATGTTCGACAAAATGCCCACGAGAGAACACAAAAATTAAGGCTCTTGCGCTACTCATGTTCTCCTAATGAATTTTTTGATACAATCTCATCTTTTGCTCCAATCTAGACATTTCTTGGCATTGTCATTCTTTTTATTCCATCCTCTTTCATCATTAGTGGGTAAGGATTTCCACTTAGTTTTACCGGCAATTATTCTATTATGGTAAGCTACTATATCAAAACTGTAAGAAATTTTTTTGGCTTAAGCTGAAGAGAATTTCTAGCTCACTCAGAAGAAATGGATGGTAATCTATCCACTGACAAAATGCTATTAAGTTGTAGTTGTACCTAATGCTTAATGGCAATAGTAGGTCAGGCCAAACCATTTTCTGAAACCTGGAGAAGAAAAGATATTAAGGGCCTGTTTGGATATTCCTACATGATTGGGCGAAAAGTCCTATAGGATTTCGGGCTTATTGGCCCATCTAACTTGTATTTTCAAAAAATCTATCCAAATCCAGCCTAGATTCTAGCATTTGAGCCACGGGAAGATAAAAATCCATGGATGCCTTTTTTTGCTTTCCACAGAATTTAGGTTAGATGGTGTTTGGTTGATACAAAACCATGTCTAAATGGATAGCTCAATCCATGAATCCTATAGAATTTCAGCCCAGTTCTATAGGAATATCGAAACAGACCTTTCATTGCACATCTAACCTTCCATAAGTTATTACCTTGAGTCAGTGCAAGGAGAATTTCTTGTTCCTTCATGCTTATACTTGGTAGCTTCAGACGTCACCGTTAATAGTATTTAGACGTTTAGAGACAAAGATGTACCCCATAACATTTAAGTAGTTAAAACAATCAAGAAGATCTAGAGATGGATTCAGAGGCTGCTCTCAAAGCTACCGAATTCAAGCATATTTTCACCCCCTGAACCACTCCTGTTTCCCCTCCACTTCGTCAGTGGCGTACATGATGTGTAAGACACAGCTGGAGGGAAGTCTTCCCCTTCATCTCTCTTTTAGCATTGGTTCCGCTTCATCCTCTCAATGAAGGCCGATGGGTCCTATCTGGATTCTCATCTTTTCTTTCAACAGAAAAAAAAAATATAGAAGATTACTCTGAAGCTCATAGTTTCAGAAAAAAGGCCTTATTTTCATATTACAATATTGCTCATAAGGACATTATTCGGTCCAAATGAAAGATATATCATTTGTAGCATAAGTATAATATTATGATTATCTTGTATAAATAATATAAATGCAGTAATGCTGTAAAAAGAAAAAAATAAATTTAAAATAAATACATCAATATAAATGAATTAATGCTTAAACCTTGAATGTACTTTTGTAAATAGCAATTGTTAAAACAATTTTACAACATTGCAAATATTTACAATGATAATTATCCCTATGGGGTCAAATAGATTGATAAAGAGTAAACTGCAAGATTGAAATGAACAATATAGTCATTATGAGTTGTTAATGCTTCATTTCTCTTCCACACTTTGAATTCTAAAACCTCAACATGATTTGATTTACATACCAAGATGTGCACAACCCTCATTTTTTTATTGATGCTAGTGTGGTTGGCTCACAACTCGAGAAAGACCTTGGGAGACTAATTAGAGAAGATGATAAGAGCCAAGCATAACCATTGATGCATTTTTGCTCTCTCTGTAATCTTTGCTTGATTCACCCAAACCCTGCTTCTAAATATCATTACGTTGAATACCACAACTTAACAAGACCTTTTGTCCATGTTCTTGTGAAATGTGACTTTGACGAGACAAAAGATGCCGACCTTTGCACATTGTCTCAACCGGCATTCTTACAACAATACCACTCTGATTGATTTGGAGCAACCATGACCCACTAAGTACACATACAAGACCAAAAAGAGAGGAGGGAAAGCAGCCCATAAAGAGAACAAGCAAGCTAGCTTACATTAGGAAGAAATCATTTGCAAGTTACTGAAGCGGATGCTTCGAGCTACTTGCATCATTTCAATTTCTTGTGCTCATTGGATCTGACAACCTGAACCGGGGCTGCTGGAATGCGGACCCACCACTCCCTCATTCTCCTTTTCAACTTCTCACTGCTATTTTTCCTCAATGGCATCTCCCTTGTGTACGCCTCAAGAAGCACCAACAAGACAATATGTTTAAAAGGCACGAAGGCGAACAGTACTGCAGTGGTGATCAAAGTGATTGCAACTTTGTTTGTAGTCTGAAAGCAGTAAGTTTCCAATGTCAAAAAGTATGCACCACAAAAGGCGGACTTCAAGGAAAGGAAGCCCCGAAAATTTTAACAAGCATTCGAAGACTCATAGTGAACATGAAGTTATGTGCCATTGTCAGAGTAGAAGAAAAGACAGGATAATCATATGATGTATTGCCCCCCCCCCCCCCCCCCCCCCCCCAAAAAAAAAAAAAAAAAAAATCTTAATACTATAGATAACGGTAACAGAAGAATTATTGAATCTATTACCAAAATAGCTACTTCATGATTTCTGAACCGTTTTTCTTATTGACGTTACCTCATATTGTCTACACAGTACATTATATGACTTTCCTTTACCCCTTTAGGAGAAGGTGGGTGGCACCATTGACACATTAATTAAAAGAGACGGGTAATAAACCAAGATCAGAAGGAAACATGATCCTGATCATAGCCAAAAAAAAAGGTCAGAAAGCAGCCTAAATCTGCCCTTACCACGATAACTATCAAAGGCATATACAAGAATTAACAATAAGGAATCAACACTAATAAAGAAACTCCTAATCAAGCAAACTGACAAAAAAATGATTTGCTATTACCTGAGAATGATTGACACCATAAGTAATAGACCTATAAAGGAAAAGAAATGCAAAACCAACCAAATATACCCTAACCAGGACATCTCATGATTATTATAATAGTATTCACAAATAATCCCAACAAGGAAACAGGTCAATGAAGAAATCCCTCACGATGCAAAATGTCCTCTGAGTGGAGAATACTTGCTATGATTAAAGATACTGCTTCTGGCAAAGTGCTTTGCCAAGTTCACAATATGTGAACTTACAACCAATGTTTATGCTTTAAGCTTGCAAAAACATTGATGAGCTTCCTACCATTTACTTAGGGGAGAAAACAAGAGAGTTTGCTCCTTTTCAGTTTTAGTGCAGATTTTAGTCGGAAGTTGACTATTACATTTCAACCAGAAAAAATCGAGGATATTTCCTGATACAAATAAGAACAGAGGAAAAATCTGAAAAATGAATACATAAAAATCTGGTACAATAGTAAATGCAATAATTTTTTGATTTCTGATATGTTAATCCATCTGCAAGTCACTCTAGGAAGGGTCAAATATATGCCACTTTAACTTTGGCCCAGTATACAGGGCTCCCACCACTATAGGGTCTAAAGAGGGTGACATGTATGCAGCCTTATCCTCTCGTACAAATAGGTTGTTTTCATGTTTTGAACCTGTGACACCTAACTAGACCAACCTCACTATTGCGCCAAGGTTCACCCTCTAGTAAGTATCCATTTTATGCACTTGAGAAATTTTGCATAGTATAAAACATGAATACCTTTGAAATCTCACATCAGACTTAGGGACTTTCTTATAATCCACCAATTGTTTGTGTCCATATGAGTTGTGGGAACAATTTAATATTTTTAACTGACAATATTGCAATGGATATGGGTAGCAGTTTCTTTGCAATTATGTCAGTTGAATGACTGAATAATGTTTTGACATGTCCGTGGATTGTCGGATGTAAAAGACTTCGAGAGCCAGTTTGGGAGAGTACATGTTCTGTCCATGGGAAATCTCCCACGTGGGACAAGGTAGAGGCAGAGAGAGAAAATAGATCTCTGGTCAGGTATGCCACGATCCAAGAATCCTAAGGCCATAGGGACTTCAGAAAACACCTTCAAAAGGGAATCCAGTACCTTCCAGAAATTTTGCAATCCCGTAACCCCCTCTCCTTACCTTCAGCTCGTATGGGAGATATCCCACAGACATGACATTCAGGAATCTGAAACAGGCCTGAAAATTTGAAGAAATTCAATGGGTTTAAGGAGTTTCTTTTACATATGTATAAGATTTGATGATTGATCACTCATGTTTGTCATCTTCTCCTTGTAATTAGGAACATGCCTACTGGATTTCATGCAATTGGGCCTAGGGATGCAAGTGGTTTGGTAGGATTCAGTGTACGTCTAGCTTCCCACAAATCCGATCTGATCTAGCTACAGATCTATTTTTCTAGATATTTGGTATAGGCATATCTTTAGATGGTCATTCATCCTGTTTTTTCAACCATTGGATTCTAGTTTCAATTGTCCAGAAGGTTAATTGCCCAGGCAAGAGAGCATGGGCCTGTTTCCTAACTTTAATGACATCAAGAAGTGAATACTTATTCCCTGACAATAATGATTGTATCATCAACTCTCATAACCATCATCCTGCAGCCTCATCGTGGCCATATCAAAATAATAACTAAGTATCATCTGAATTCAAATTTTCCTACATATCACCAATCCAACTACCATCCTACGCATGCAACTTTTCATCCTAGTGACAAATTTAGAAAGTTGGCATACATTTTTTGAGAGAAGAAAGGTAATACACTTCAACATTCCAAGTATCACATATACACTCGCTCTGCTTGTTCAATGACACCTGACTTAAATGACAAGGGTACTTGACATTTGAGAAAAAAACAAGAAAATATTAACTATAAGGTTTATCTTCTTTTGATGCAATAGACTGTTTACTGGCCCCATTTAATATAGTAAAAATGAAAAGAGAAAACCTTCAGAATTATATTTTCTTCTTCCTAAGTGATGCTCTCAAAAAATTAACATAACGAAATTATAAGCAAGATACTTCTGTTTTGGCGTTTCCATATATTCATATTTGTGGATGCATGCTTTCAGGTAGTGCCATCTCATAATTCTACTCATCTTGCCATCCTTAACATCATGCATGGAACAAAACTCAAAATCATGAGCATTACACATAAAGAACCAAGTTACCGTGTAGTTGAATGATGTGGCACTGTACAAAAATGTCTGAAGCTTATCTACTCATCAGCTATGATTCAACACATGGTTTATGGTTATGGATGGGTATGTCATGGTATTAAACAAAGTATGTTCATGGATGAGCTCCACAATAGAGCTCATCAATGTTTAAAATAAAACTCGTAGTTCGTACGCAAAGTTTCTCCATCTATTGCATACCATTGTGCAAAGAGATCATATATAGGATAATAGGAAAACTAAACATGAAAATTTGGGACATTATCATGACAACAGATGCACAACTCAATAATATATTGCTGGTCAAAGATACAATTAATCCTTCTTTCACAAACTTAATAAATACAAAAGCTGACATTCTTGAAAAAAAATGCAAAAATTCAGAATATTGCATATCATATCTGTATATAAATGTACATATTCTACAAAATTTCACTAGATCTCCGTATCAGGAAATTCAATCTTTCCATGAATCAATCCTAGTTCATTCTGCAAGATGCAATTAAGAGGTTGGTTGGAGATTAAGGTGTCAAACCTGTGGAAAAGCTGCAAACAGGATACCTCTTATTTTAAGAAGAGTAATAACTGCTGCTTGAACATTTGTTTCAAGCTGAGAAACAACTTCTTGTAATGTCACAAGCTGCTCAACAGGATTCCTATTAGGAGGAGGTTCGATTTGAAAGGCTTCCAGTGGTTTCCCTCTGTTTCGATGCTTGTGACAGAGCATGAAAGTAGCAAGAGATAAGAAAATGCAAGGCAAGATGTACCTGACCCAACCCCTACAAGTCATGGCATTACCTTGTCAATATAGAACAAAAGAAAAACCAAACAAAATTAAATTTACTTATTAGAGCAGATGAACCAAATATATGCAGTAATGCACAACATCACTAAAACTATAATAACCAAATGAGGACAATGAATGTACTTATTTTGAAGCTTAGAAAGGAGTTACTGAGATGCATGATCTGTAACTGACAGAGCAGGAGCCCTCCATAAAAGTGCAAATATAAATGGGAACGTCAATTTGTTACCAGAAGAACTGCTGTCTAAACAACATACCTATAATCATTAGATGGCCCATTACGTGGACTTGGTGTTCATTTTTTTTTTCATATTCAATAATAAGGCATGTAATTTAGTATGGTGGGTGTATTTATCCTATCCCGCCAATTGGTTTAACTAAAGCCAAGCTTGGACTTAAATATTGGAGGGAAAAGGCATGTGCTATGTCCTACTGAGTGGTTCCAATTTCCACTCATTCTCTTATCATTATGTTTTAATTTTTCTCTTATATTCAAAATTAAAAAAAATCCATCAGTCTAGGTAGGATATGTAAGGGATAGTAAAACAGAGATCATGAAGCAGAGCATCATGAGCATGAGTGCATGCACATACAAAATCATGAAAGCGCATGCACACACATCTAGACACTCAGAGAGAGATCAATCCATGAAGTTAGCCCTATTACAATGAAAAGTATAAGGTACTGCTAGGAAAGAAGTCATTGCTTGTCAATGCAAATAATCTAGAACTCGTACCCTCCACTAAACAATTTCAACTCCTTGAAAATTATTTTTTCTGCTTATAAAAGATACTAAATAACAATCCCCTGAACTGTAATTTCAGAAAATCAACAAAGTTCTTAGCTTTTAAAATCTAAACAGTTTGAAAATATAGGCACTAAAAAAAGAAAAAACTGACTTGTTACCTTACAAGCTGCATTCAAATTTTAATCCTGCATTCTTTCTAGGAGTATACTTTGGAAGTGTTTGGTTGGTGAATAAAGCAGGCATAAGGTCTGGATAAGCCTTACGCCTGCCAGGCAAGTATTTTAAAAGCAGGCATAAGCAAGGAATAGTTAAGCCAATCAAACTTGCTTATGCCATGCACAACTATTCCAAGGAAAAACTATCATAAGCTATTCCTGGCATAAAACCATTATCAATGCTTGCTTCCTATTTTTATGGACAAGAACACCCCCAACCAAAAGTTATTCCAGAAACTGTAGCCAAGCAAACATAGTAATAACTTGTGGCATAACTATTTCAATTTGCATATTTCTTCCTTTTCCGCTAATTTATTCCCGAATGAAACACAACATGTAGCCTCGTGGTAATGGTTAAAAGAAAAAAAGGAAGAATTTGATTTGTCTAAAAGAAATTGTGTGAATTCAGTCTTTCTGGATGCAGTCTACCCTGGAGGAAAGAAAAGGATATTGATCTTACACCTTATTCAATAAGGCCCAAATGAAAGGCATGCCATAAGTAAAATTTTGCATGTGCACGGATGTTTATACATCACTCAGTGCAAGAGAGCTCAATATAGAAAGTATTATTCAGATCAAATAACTAAAGCTAATAAATACACAAACTGAGACAAAATTTTCTATAATTTGCTTAAAAATGGCCTGCAAAAATTCTTTCTACAACTACTTTATTAGTGCAAGGCAATCTTCCAGATACATCAAAACACAACAAAACTAAAGGATGCAACGACTTGGATTTATATATCTGAAAAAAAAGAAAAAAAAGATTTACTTCTCCAGGATCAAAAACAAAGAGAAAAACAAAAACAAATGAACACCTGTAGACAACACAAAGGATCAAAAACAAAAACACCGTTGATTTAAGAGGATCTTCCCATTCTGCTAAAAACAGGAGTCGTTTCCCCAATTCAACCAAAGGCAAAGTTAATTCCTGCAACGAAGAAGACCATGCATTAATACAAAGTTACAAACTTGAAAAAAACCTTTATACATATTTCAGAATCATCTCAGCATGTTCAACAATGTAAACTATCAACTGCAAAAGCATACCAAATGCATTTTCTTTCTATACGCAGTGTTTTCGTGATCTTATGCAATCAATTCATATTATTTGATCGCTTATAGAAAGTTGTCTCTTTTTACTAATACACATGAAAAAGCACGGAGAATCCTATGGGGGATCTGAAAGTTGACAACTTGATGTTGCCTACCATGAATCAAAATCTACCATTTTACCACAGAAAAAATAAAAGAAACAAGCTAGAAAAGAGGAAAAGTCACTAAGACATGTGGAAAGGTTTGGATCATAAGCATGATAACTTCATTTGGTGTTAAAACCAGCGTCAAAAAATACACATGCCTTAGCAACTGTCCTAACTTTCTAGTAACTTTATCCCTATTAACGCAATTAAGCAATTACATGAAACTATATTGATAAATTCTGTTCACTAATGACAAACTAAAAACAGAGTTTCTCCTCTTTGATGGCCAAAATGGCCTCATTGTGCTGTTTGCAATCTTTAATATATTATATGGAAGACCGAAGGTTGCAGAAACAGACTTAATGATGTAGCACCACGATGGCTAAAGCAGAAATGTGCCTCTGGAATATTTGTGAAAGATACAAGATAGTATTTGTATCACCTTATTGTGAGCTTAAACATGTCATTCATCATTATAAGCTTCAATTTAATTAATTTTTCTCACCACCACTAAATTATTGGTTTAACCCAAAGCAGATGGCTCGACTTGTCCCATTTACTAGACGTATATCTCCAGTTTCTTGTTCCTCAAATTATCTAATCTTGCACAATGCTTATGGCTTTCTTTTGAGCTGAACATGTTATACAAATCGTAAGCTGCTATTTATCTTTTTTTGTCAAAATGAAGTTGAGAACAATTTCTGCATACATCTCATTGGGTATGTAGCATCCTGTTTTCTTGCGAAACAATAAACACTTCTCTTCTGTAGAGCTACTTTGGATGATTACAATGTTAATTTACAATCTAAGCAATATGGAAAGCATTTTAACTTTGTCAAACAATCATAGTAATGTTTCTCATAACTTGATCTTTCAACATGTTCTTGCAATCTGTATAAATGGTTACGAAAATGAAACAATAATAGACACGAAAATGTACCTGTTCCCTTTTCACATTTGTGGAATTGTTTTTTTAACAACAAAGTGAGACTAAGGATATTACCTACGCCCAGATTTCTTTCTACAAGTTCTTTTCTAATCTATAAGGTTCCAAATGGTTTAATCATATATGCTCCATTTTC
Organism: Phoenix dactylifera; assembly: GCF_051530095.1. Lineage (NCBI taxonomy): Eukaryota > Viridiplantae > Streptophyta > Magnoliopsida > Arecales > Arecaceae > Phoenix > Phoenix dactylifera. The sequence continues at coordinate 20,073,295 of NC_143205.1, forward strand.
CAAGTATAAAACAGGAACTGGAAACGACAGAAATGTACCTTCACTACAGCTACGTTTGTATCAATATCTTCAACTTTAACTTGATCCAATGTTGCACGTGCTGCCTCAACTCTGCCAGAGTAACAAACTGATTCTTTTACAGCCATTTGCAGGGGACTTGTCTCACCAACATGCACATCACCAACTGAAAAATATATTTTTTCAAGATTATCTTCTTTACGCAGTAGCAGTATGCCCATTCTAGTAAGTGTACATAAAGAAGCTGGAAAAGAACCAGTCTGTGGCTTTTCATCAGATGAAGTCTCAACAACATCATGACCAGCATCATGGTGCAGAAATCTGCTATCCAAAAGCTCCAAGTGTTTATATAAAGCTTTCAAGATCTTGTCTCCTTTTGGAAGTTTTTCAGCCAAGTTAAAAGCAAGTATTGTCTTAAAGTGTGAGGGTATGATATGGAAGGCCTCTTTCACAGTGCGATAGTGGAAGATGCCTAAAGTGGCCTTCGAAAGAGCTTCTGCATGCTGAAACTTTTTGAGATTGAACTTCCTAATGAATTTGTGGACATGCAAGACTTCCCGTATGATTGCAAACCAGTAATCTCTGCGTGCATGACCTTTAATTTGAGGGAACTCTAAAAAAATGGGCTCTGCTCTGTAAAAGAGCAAAGTTAGGTAGGGCTTGAAGTGTCAAACTCTTTGAAATATCAGACATGAATAGATATGCACAATACTTTCTCAGCCACACACTTACAGTGAGTTTGACTTATACATCACAGCATTATCAAAGAGACGAGCACCCCACGGTCCAGTCAATTCACGCTTGATCATCTGCTTCAAATCCTTGGCCAGGTCATATTTAACAGCTTTGGCATATGACCCAACCCCTGAAGACTCAAAGTAAAGAGCATGGGTGGTAAGCGTCAACCGTCCTGCCATAAAGAATATCCTGCTGAGGCTTTTAGAATCGAATATAAATCACTAGTACACAGCCAAATTACCATAAGAGAGATGCTTAACCAGGCCATGTGGACATTCCAATGTGTTGCAGAACAGGTTTAGTGGGCATGACACCATCAACATCTAAGATAAGTTCCCCATCAGCAAGGTGAAGGCTAGAAGCATGTGGGGGTCCTGACATACATTTTGCAGATTTCAACACCCTATAATAACAGAATGAAGAATAACTGTCATATGCCTGACCATGAAAATTAGCCTAATATATCATACAAATGATGCATGTGCTTGTACAGCCTTTGCCAGTGGTTGACAGAAAAGTTCTAAAAATCATAACCCAGCAATGTACTCCTTGATTTTCAATTGCTGTTCGTAGTTTATGGAGAGAACAAGATAATATCATCAAATCAAAATGCCAATGGCAAAGTTTTAAATCTTGTGGGACAGGGTTGTCCCGATTTTCCCATGGAATGGGACGCATTGCCATCCCGCCCCATCACAACACTTGGGATAGGGGTGTCCCAAGACGTGTCGATTGGGATGCTGGGACGATGGCAGGATAGTCCTATCCCAACACTTGGGATGATACCCCGTCTCGGTGTCCTATGGGACGTCCCGCCGGGACTTGAATCCTTGGCCAATGGTCAAGAAACAAAATATCATCCATATGGGTTTCTACATAATGGAAATTCAGTTGATATTGGAAATTTAGGATTATTCAGTGCAAGGATATTAAACAGCATAAATAAGAAACTATTGAAAATGTCATTCGTGTGGAAGATCAAGTACTTGACACAACCTTGAAGAGTGGCTGTTGACTGCATCTTAAGGGAAATAGACAGAAGGGTCACAATGCAACAAAATGTAATGCATGGGTCTAATTTTAAAGAAGTTTTTTTTTTTTTGGAGGGGCCGGGGGGGGGGGGGGGGGGGGGGGGGGGGGGGGTGTAAGAGGCCAATGTTGAGGGGGTCATTACGTAATTTTCCCTTTTGTATGATTTTCTGCAACGAACTATGTTAATTAAAAAGGTGGACAAAATAACTCATGATTCATGATATAAAAAAGTAACTCCCACTATAGAAACACATTTCCAAATTGTATTTCTTCCAACAAGCTGATATTCACTGGCTACCAATTTATCTCCAAGATTGTCTTAAATTACGTCTGCCCATTAGGTCCATGAGGTGTCAACATATGATTTATTTTCTGAGGGGAACAAATATTAGTAAAAGCAGCAGAAATATATCCAAGCAACGGCAATGCCTCCAGATGCAGCATCCTATATTGTTATTGGTGTTGCACCATCATTGTGTTATGTAGATTCTTTATTTAAGAGAGAGGTTTACATTGGATGCAGTGAGCATGAAATGAACATGTCGATCAGATATCTAATGGTTAATTATGAAATGACATAAAAGGTGAGGCTGCTAAATTATATATCAAAAGTCTCTTAAACCTAACAGGCTAATAATAATTGAACCAAAAATTTTCGATTGATCTGATCAAGATCCCTCTCTCAATGAACCTGTTGCATAAAAGGAAACAACCATATTTAATAAAGATGTGCACGAATCAAGAAATCAGATAGCGTACTTGTCTAGGTTTTTGAGATACTTGTCATATATAAGAAAATGAAGTCGGCCACTTGACATTGTAAGTGCATCAAAAAGGTTGTGAACAGTGATTGGATCAGCTAAAGCAGGGCAGGAAGGAGCTATACGGGCAAAAGCTTCCAGTCCAACAGTCTTCTTGCCATCAACCTGATGAGAGAAAGATTACTTCATCTACATGCTATAATTTAAGCAGGATAAACAAAATATGTGCTAAAAAGTCGGTACAAATATCAAGAGAAGAATAAAAAAAAAGGGGAATGGTAAAGGAACAAACAACCTGACTGGCCATTCTTGTAACGCTTTCATAAAATAATGATACCCTATCATCATCTTCTACTTTTGGATGGTTACAGAAAGCAGTTTCCTGTTACAGTCAACGGTTGCCTCATTAAAGTTCAACAATATAAAAGGTCCCATCACCATAAATATCTGTTATAGAACACAAAAATAAAGCCATGGGCGAGAACCATGCAAGAAGAGAAAACGAAGAAGAAGAAGAAGAAAAGAGGAAGGAAAGGAAATGATGATCAAACAATAGCTAGTATAAAAGCATAGAGTGAGACTAGTAAACAATGACCAAAGGATTATTACACAAAATCAACAGATAGTCTTTTTTTAGCAAAATGATATCTGATAATTCCAAGCTTCTTACGCATGTCCAGTTGTAACAGTGCATAGATGTCTTACTTTGGGTAAGGATTCACTCTCTTTATCAGGGGCTTCCCATGCAAGCATCATATCATAAGTTAAACGGCGAAACTCCTTATCAGCCAGATGATCTGGACGCTTAGTGTCCGCATGGAGAGCTTTGAAAGAACAGTATTCTACAAGATTTCTAGCATATGTTGAAGGTTGCTTAACATGGTCAGGAAAATCAGCCTCAAAATGCTGCTGCAACTGTTCCATCGAAAGGAGAAGAATCCTGAAATTATACAAACCAATCAATTACGCTTTATTTTCACATGTGAGATGAAATTGAGTAAACTAACATGGTGAGAACAAAATGGTGATCCAGAAAACAAATCATAGAACAAAGACAAGCAAACAGAATTTATAAGCATAATCGACCTTGACCAAGGCAGATTTTTTAGTACATCAGAAATGCTGCAACAGCCACTGTCTGGATCTTATAAATTGATGTTTCCATATGCCAAGTGAGGGACCCCATTTCGTTACCAATATTTACCACATAACAGAAGTAATGGCCCTTGCCCAGATTTCCTTGGACATGGAATGTGTGAGAATAACATAGCTTATGTTATAAAGGCTGTTATCTGTAATTATAAAGGAATACTGGACAATATTGACAAGTAATAGCATTATTTGCTTAAATCATATTCACTTACTAAAAGCATTATCTTAACCTGTTGGTGCAGAGATTTGAATTTCAGAAGATCATTTGATTTAGATAGGAAACGAATAAGTTAAATAATGGCTGTTATTTCCATTATATAACAGCCATTATAGGGAATCTAAATTCCTCTAACTAATATATAATGGAAATGGAAGCCTCCACAACCATTATAACGACCACCACTTTCTTCTTCTTCTTCATCTCCTTCTTCTTCTTCTTCTTCACCGTCAAAAGAACCAAACAACAATCACCGTCATATTCAACCTTGACTATCAGCATATGTCTCTTTTCAAATGTAATTCCATCACTTTTCATAGGATTCTCCATGATTGCAAAGAGTAAAAAACTATAACCTTTTTGCACCTCATGCAACTAGATCCATTTTACCTAAAATGATCTTGACCAGCAGTCCATATAGGGTTAACCTCAAATTCACAACCAATTGTGAAGACATTCTTGAATATTCATGAACCTTCCATAGAGCCTTTCAGATTATAAGTGGTCTTATGTAGCCAAGCCATTTTGATAGGAAAGTCTTAGCTGATTGGTTTATCAATTGATTGATGCCACACACAAAGAGAAATTCTGAATGTCTTCTTTCTGATTAAAAGAGAAACTTTGATTATAATAACAGGTTCCGCCTGATAACAGCAAGCCAGTTGCTTCATAGGAATTCTAGTTCAATACATTTCAAAAGAACGAGGAAATTAAATTACAACCTCCATTCTCACTTTAAGGTGAAGCACTCGACATGTCAGTGCTATTGCTATGGTAATTATGCAACTGTTAACAACCAGCAGCCATTTACAGAGTAGATCAAAAATTAATAGGAGACACATGTTGCACCAGGTATGAATTACATTTTCAAAACAATTGTGTGCTAAAATACTTCAATAAGCCCAATTTAATCACAACAAACTTGGATTCCAGATGCTTTCCAATTGAAACGGCATCAAGATCCTAAAATGATCGAACCAAATTGCACCAAACGCTCAGATATCCCATGAAATACTTCAGAAAAAACCATGTCAGAAAAAGCAAGGTCCTCCTAACATATATCAAGCTATCACAAGTCCAACCGAAAGGATCTTGGATTTCAGGTGTTTTCCAATCAAAAACATCTAAAAAATAAGATTTTAATAAAATTCGTTCTGAGGAGGCTCAGAGATCTCCACGACAGAATTCTTGACAAAAAAATCCAGAAGAGAAAAGCATACTCGTCGTAAAATAATCTGCATTACCCTAAATCCCAATTACAAGGGACTCGGATTTTGCGTGTTTTCCCGTCAAAACATATCAAGATCAGATTTTGATGAATCCTTCGTAAAAGCAAACATTTCGAAAGAAAAGGGAAGGAAAGAAAGAAACAGGGAAAAGATGGGGAAAGGAACCTGGAGCAGCGATAGACGACGGAGTTGGCAACGGAAGAGAGGAGAGGGATGGGATTGGGGACGCTCTCGTCCTCCATCTCCGCGTCCTTCCCCCAACCAAGGAACAGGTCCTCAAGAAACCCCATATTGCCTCCTTTTCATCTCCATGGTTCGATCCAGCGATCAAGAACGATACTTCTCTCCCTCTTCCCTTCTTCTTTCCTTCTCTTATTTCCCTTCTTCTTTCCTCTCTCTTCTCTTCTTCCGGATTCCCAGCCACCATTTTCTTCGAGCGAGCGAGCGAGCCATCGGAGAATTTCGCGCGCGCCACCGACCTGTCGAGAGCGGCAATTTCGCGGATCGTGTGGGGCGTTCAAAAGCGCAAGAAAAGGAGAGAAACGGCACCCTAAACCGTCACTCGTGTCGCGTGAAGCATCATACGCCGTGTTTTAGATGGACTCGGTTGTACCTTTCGCGCAAAAAAAAGGACTCACTTTCCTTCTGCGCGAATCCGCGGTTGGATTGCACAACATGAGCTTTGAGATCTGTGCATATTCGAAAGAAAAAAGTACGGACTTCGGATTAGATTTGTGCAAAATATGATGCAAAGGTCTAAGCTACTAAATTTTTTTCTTTTTTGTATCATTTTATTACTTTTGACTTGACTATGTTTGGCAACCGTTGTGTTGTTTGGTTTTGGATCGAACCACTGAATGCCGCTGTTACTAAAATAACAACATGAATCCTTCTTTCGCATGAAAGATACAATACAAACCGTTTGAGATGGGGATTGCAGGAGATGTTCACATTTTTTAGCATATTTTAGGTTCCTAGCCTTGTGGGTTGTGAGTTGGATTAGATTAGTCTTATTCTCGCAAAGAATTTGGCATCCAACATAAGTGACCAGAACAAACCAGCAATGGAGAAACAGATACAAATACGATGTAGAATAGCATTTGGATCACCGAAACAATTACAACTAGCTTACAAGTTACTTTGAATCTTTAATCCACTCATAGAGATAAGAGGTAGTAAACATATCATTAAACATGCTCTTGGCCGCATAGCAGTGGGTGTACACGACTCATCTTCCTTTCAGGGCTTCAACTGATCAGCACCTAGATCTTATGGAGCAACGGATGGCGCCTGCATACTTCGTCAACATCCCAACGTCCCTGACATTGGCAACCGGAAAGCTCTGCTGCTTTTGATACGGTGGCAAACCTTTAACAACCCCAACTGCCTTGAAGAAAGCTCCATTGACAAAGGCATCGTTCACTGACTTCCAGTTCCATGAATTCACCCCTTCGCCAGGAAGTCTCATTGTTGCCTGAAATATTGCCATATTCATCCCCATCATTAATTACAGCTAGCTTTAGAGGCTCCTAAGAAGTACCATCCAACTTGGAGAGATTAATTTTAAGGTTACAGTGCTCACCTTCCTCTTGCCTGAAGCTATGAATAGATTCCCTTCGCTAAGGACGCTAGGATTCATGCTTCCACCAATGGCGTACTCTCCCCATCCGTCGTACACATTGTTTGCTATATGAGCATATCCATGCCTTACCCTACACAAGTTAGCATTAATTAATTTTAGCATGCAAATAAAGAAAGAAATGGATCAAGCAGTATCATGATCAATATATAGTATAATGGAGGACTACAGCGATCGATCACCTTGGCATGCGCTGGTTGCAGTTTGGACCAAACCGATTGTACACAACTGTCACCTTCATGTTCCTGTCCTCGGCGAAGCTGTCGTCGTGGCCCAGAAGCATCACCTTGTCATGGTCCCGGAACCAATTGTTGGAGATGGTGATCTCCGTCGAGCCCCTCGTCGCGTCCAAGAGCCCATCCTGGCACCGGTAGAGTGAGTTGTGATCGATCCAGACCTTCTGGGCTGCTACCAGTCGGATTGCATCACCGTCCACTCCCAAGTCCACCAGGTTACCCTCCGGGTCCCTTACTGAACCAGCTGGCTGGGCATGTATATGGTGGAATTGAAGCCCGTGGATGATGACATTGCTTGCCTGATCCCGTATTAACGTTAGACTTTATCCATGCATGGATTCATTACGTCTATTCTTTTTTCTTAAAACAATACCTTGTTGATTAAGAATCCAGCTCCTTGTGCTATTTGGACGTCGACGCCACGACCATCGATGGTGGTGAAGCTCTTCACGATGAGCGGCTGCAGGAGCTTGATGGTCATGTCCCTTTGGAAGGTGACCCATACTTTACCTTTGAGTACGGTGGCCCCAAACCGTAATGTGCCAGGACGAGGGTTTACAGGGTCGTCGCTAGGGTCGGTGACGGTGTAGAATATCAACCCACGGCCACTGTTCTGCACCATCTTTCCGGCGAACCCCGCCGAGCACTTGGCAAGCCGTTGCCTGTTGGCTGACCAGTTTGGATGACGACGCCAGCATCGATCTATGACGTTCATGTTCCTTGTGGCTTCGGTGCTAGCGAGGAAGGTCAGGAAGAGGAGGCATAAAGCTAAAGGAGCAGAGGCCATGGTTGAAGTGTCAACCATATGGAGAGATGAGGGATGGGAAGTGGGGTAGAAGGTCTTGGAGATTTATAAGGTGGGTTGAGCTTGGATTTAGATGCAATGCTTTGTTTCCGGAAGGGACAGTAGTGTTTGTTGTATGAGATGTTGGGGCTTGGAAGGCTGTGGTGAGCTTTTGCTTGGAATAGAAAGAGTTTGGTTGGGGAAGTTCAGTGGCCATGAAATGTGGGGTTTCAGGAAGATTGTGAGTCCTGACTTCCAAGTGTACGCTGCACCAGCAAACTTTTCCATCCTATATTTTGACAGTTGATATCAAGGCCAAACAGTCCAAAATAAGGGGGCCAGAATTGTTACGTACGTCCTCCATCCGATCAAGGGCCTTCATCATGAAACAATTTGTTCCATAGGTATGATGGAATGAAGCCATGCCATCCTTCTTATCCCATTGGGTTTTTGAGATTACCGAAAAAATCTCTATGTTGATGGGTGATATGAGAAAAAGAAGGGTGTAGCTATAATTACGTTAGCTATATTATATATTAATATAATCATTAAATGATAAATATTCTTACGTATGGAAGTAACTCCCATCAGCATTTGAGACGACATCACAAAATATAACAGAAAGGTATTCAAGCAAAAATATAAAAGAATAACACAACAAACACCAGACTTTAATGTGGTTTATTGAAAATTGGCCTATGCCCTCAATCCAAGGGTGTCAAAAGAGAAATCCTCAAGAAAGCAAGTACGTAAATCCATACAATATTTAGTTTTTGAAAGGAACCCCCGCTCGAAGAAACCTCTTCTCTTGATACCCTTTCAAACCTTTTGCTTTCCATCCAGACTCATCAGAACTTTAGAATTAGAGCTCTCTAGACTCTAAGCAATTCCCAAAGCAACATACATGGAAATTCCTTCTGCTAGATTTCAATCCCAAATCATGGCCACGTGGATTTGAATGTGCTCGTAAACAGGGAGGAGCTAAGATTTTCGTATAGGGGTGCAAAATGTTAACTGGTCTGCAAGATGGTGATCTGACCTATCTATTAACATAACCTTACATGATAATAAAATTAGTAAAAAATAAATATATGAAATCCAATTTATCATTCATATAAGTAAATCCAATTTACCAATATATGAAGGACAATAAAACAGTAGCTATATATATATGAAAACAAAATCTTGTTTTATTCAATTTTCTAATTAGAGCTTCACTAAAAGATGGAATTAGGACATGGACAAGGATTTGGCTACCATAAGAAGTGGAAAATTAACCAAGAGGTAGGAAGTGCTGTTTTGGAGAACTCATACTAAGTAACCGGAATTGGGAGGGAGATGAGGATGCCACATTTCAAATAATCTATTATGACCCGCCAGGGGTGTGCAGGGGTTGCATCCTGAGTTTGAGATTATCTTTTTTGAGGTGGTTCCATCCATGTTTGTTAACAGTGGTATTTATAAGAAGGAGATAAAAAAAACACTATCAAAATTTTCATGTGTATTTTTGTAATGACCTAAATTCCTCACTCAGCAAATTTAATATAGCTAGAAGTTGCGATCATCAATATGAAATCATCATCCCCCGATCTAGACTCATGACCAAGTTGGAGTAGAGATCCACACGAGTCTAGTTAAATCTACCTATATATATACTTACACACTCATCAACTATGTATTATGGCTATCTGCCCACTCTCATTTGGTCAAAATACATCTCAAATTGGCTTTCTTTATTCATTAATGTTGGCGAAGCCTCTGCAAACGCAGAGTAAAATGATTCCAAATTATAACTACGTTGCCATCCATACACTTACCGTCCAGCTTTCTTTCCATATAGGCATTACAAATATGAAATATACCATGTAACTGTTGTCCAGTTACTACTTATGACTACTTAAAAACCAATTAAGCTGCATGAGCTGCTACCACTATCGGCAGCAGCACCATGCCATTTATTCAGTAAATCATGCACCTTCTTAATTTGGTCCCCAATCTCCCTTTCTCTCTCTCCTTCCTAACTAGCTAACGACATGTCATGCTTATCTCCGGCAAACCACGCCATACCCACTGCTCATCTTTCTGGTGCAATCCAAGGTAGCGGCGGCGACGGCGTCCTCCAGGGCGGCCACATTTTCCTCCGGCGAGAAAATGCAGCTCCTGCAGTTGGTCGACAGCAGCGATGAGGTGTAGTAGCGGTCCTCACCGCCCATGATCGGCATAAGCACCCCGCGCTTCACTGGGTTCTGGAAGTCAGGTCGGTAGGTCTGCCCCAGCACTCCCTCCACCTTCTCGGACAGCCTGAAGAACTTGAACTGCACCTCCAGGTGGGCGAAGCAGTCGTCTTCCGGTATGCCGTACTTGTGGATCCTGCTGTCCTCCTGCGTCACCGGGACGACCATCGCCATGATCTCGAACACCCTGGGGAGTGTCACGGTGACACTGTTGACAGTGGCGGTGCGCTCGACGTGGAGGTTGGTGGAAGGGGAGGACCAGGAGGAGAGGTGGCCGACGTCGAGGTCGACGGGCTCGCTGTCGAAGGAGAAGGAGAGGTGGTCGGCGCGGGGATCCCAGGAGGAGGCCGGGGTGGCGGCGAGGGTGAAGGAGTGGGGGCCAAAAAGAATGCCGAGGGCCTGGATCCAGGTGAAGTCACGGGGGCGGCCGGCCGGCCGGAGGCCGATGAAGCGAGCATTGATTTGGAGGTTGGGGTCAGAGACGAGGGTGAAGTGCTCGTTGGCCTTGCCGTGGAAGTAGAACACGATGCCATCGCCGCCGACGAACCTGGGGTCGAAGCAGGCGGCGCCGTTCCCCTCGCAGTTGCGCTTCCGGGCTGCAGCACCAAAAGGATGGTGGTTTAGTCATGCTACTCTCTCCCACTTACATGTGATGTCTTATCTACGTATCAAAATTTTATAGTTTATTTAGATTTATTGCGAACTTTTAAAGCCAATAGCTTCACAGCTACAACGTGTCACGATTCACGAAGGCATTGCCCTTCAGCTACACTATAAGAACTTGTGGTAAAAACGATTAAAACTTTTTTTAATCCTTTTATATTTTTATTGAAGAGGTTTCGAACTTTTTCTTTTGCAATACACCTCAAAAACTTATCATATTTATATAAAATCCACTTATATTTGAATATTTCTATATCAACTCCTCCAATTATCTGGGTTGGCGCGAACCTACTCCTAGTGTTGAAAGCCATGGTGAAAAAAAGTTTGGCGCTCCTCAGACAGAAACACCCACGCACATACACACGCAGAGAGAGAGAATTTTGCCAATATTAACTTCAAATACTAGCTAGTGCCATGCTCCGATGATCACAACGTTCTTGAAGGGAGGAAGTAGTGCACTCTCTTGTTTATTTAGCTTAGAGGGAAAATGACCCATTTACTTTCTGGTTAAATTTTACATGCAGAGCTTAATGGTAATGCCAAAATGCAACTCAAGACTTTCTTTAAAATTCTTATTTGCGAATCCTATATACTTCAGGAGCATAACTATAAAATTACCCAAACCAAAAAATTGCCTGGTTTGTAATCAGGTCTAGTGCTACTCACTCTTGCAGACCGCCTCGCATGTGGGGTTGTTGCAGTCAATGAAGCAGCCCTTCACCTTCTGATCGGCCGGTTTGAACTCGGGGCACTGCTGCGGGCACGACAAGGTCTTGCCAAAGCAGGTGGTGTTCGGGTCGTTGCAGAAGGTCGAGTCTGGAGGGAAAACCTTACCCTTCACTGCAAATGGTGGCGGCGGGGCTGGCCCAGTCGGTGGCAGTGCTGCCGGCGGTGGAGGTGAGGGGTTGCCATAAAGGTCGGCATTGCTCAGAGCCAAGGAACCCAAGAGCAGAGCCAGGAGGAAAGGCGTCCTTTGGGTGCTCATGGCTTTTGTGCAAATGAACGCACTCACTCACTCACTCACCGGCCGTGTGCTCAAACTTATGCGAGGATGAGGACAGTCTCTCGGGGGAACGCATCTATCTATATATAGCTCTAGTTCGTGACTTGGCATCTTAAAATTCTATGGACTGGATCTAAGGAAGTCAAAAGGAGTTAATTGCAGTCGGTGCTTCGTAATTAGTTTTGGGTTTTCTTAAATCATCGTTATGTGAGAGGATTTATTGAATCATGTGGGAGTACTGGCAGCTATTTTATTTCAGTTCCATTATTACCCACTTGTTGGAAATTGCATTGATTAGCAGAAGTGGGGTGCAGTACCTGAAGAATATAGAACTAATTAACATGGTCAGTACTTGATGGGTGTAGATAAACAGTAAACCACTTATTATTAATTATAGAACTAATATTTTCTTTATATTTCACCATTTTTAATGTGCAACTTAAAAAACGTTTTCCAAAGTTTAAAGAGAGTTTTGACTTATTCAGGATTTCTTCTCGGCCATATGATTCTTCAGATTATTCCTTGATAATTGAATTAATAAAAGATAATCCGACCATTTGTAAGTTTTATGATTGATTTGCTTATTGTTGATGATTATTTCAAGAAAATAATCTTGATTTGTATCAACAAATATATAAAATTATACTAATATTTTATTTTTTTAAAATTCTTTTATACAGTTATTCTAATTATTTTCAATTTTTGATGCATTTTTCATTTTTTCCCGAAATTTCAAATCTTTTATCCTAGAAAATATATGAAAATATAAACACTGACGATCTTATTCTCGTTTTATTTTTAATAAATAAGTGATCATATTCTTCATGCTGTGGACCCGGCCGTAAAAGAAAAGCTATCACACTACCGCACGTGCCAGAGTTCTGCATCCTGATCTCCTCCCGCATATCTATGAGTACTTGGTCCACATTCCATTGTAGATCCTAAAATTTTAATCAAATGTAGAGTAAGCATGGAGATTAGAGCCCAAAACATTGATCCATATTATACGCCTTCACTTAAGCTGACTGTAATCAGCCTATGATTCATCTTGAACTATTTGGCAGCCCTTGCAAGATTTGTTTACACTTCATAGCTTAGTTGGAATTGCTTTAGGTGGTGAGGGGCTCGTATATACATGGTTTTGTTTGCATGGCACGTCTTTCCAGAAACTATTTCACGTTTCCAACCCATGCAAATCCATGCATAGGATCACCCACAGGGCCATTGTCTATGAGAACATAATCACATCAAGAAAGCCGAGCGATTCATCCTCTCCTCCTTTGCCCCGCGAGATTTCTCTTCTCTCACTCTTCTTCTTCATATCCAAGGTTCTTTGGACTTGATATGAACTATTTTGGCCATTAAAAATGAAATTGGATAAGATCTAAAAATAAGATTTACCATATTGGAAAGCCGAATCGCGAGCCAAACTTTTAAAAACTATAACTTGGTCATACAATACTCAGTTGAGATATTTTTTTTCACTTAATCAGTAACTTTTCGAGATCTACGACATGGCGTCATTCCCTAAAGTGAGCCGTACCCCTAGCGATCGGCCCTAAATTTTATTGTTGGAACTCTGAAACAGACCAATTAAACCAAATTCTTTTTTTAAGAAAGATTTTGTACATGCATATCGATCTCTTTATCCTAGAAGAATTTGGTGGAGCGACAATAAGCACAGGTGTTACAGAAGTCGCCTATTATAGAAAAGTAAATCCTATCAGATGAAAAGAGGAATCTGACTTAAATTGTGAAAGGGCGGACCTCGCAATTATAAATAAAGATAATATATCTCAGTTTTATCATCATCAATGGAAGAAAAGATGATGTAAATCCTATTTAATTTTTTTTCTTCTAAATTTGTTATTGAGCGATTCAAGTTGAACAGATGAAAGGGATTCTTCTTTATCCCCGACTGAATCACTCCTCCTCCTCTTCCTCTTGATCCCTCTTTCTCTCTCTCTCTCTCTCCTATAATATACTCTACCACAACTAAAAGCACCATCATCGCCTGTGTGGGCCTATCACTAGCAACGGTAATTATCACTGCATGCCTATCAGGCCGCAGCAGCAGGGAGAGAGTGGTGCCGGAGGATGGCAGCGGCAGAGGAGGAGGGGGAGGGGAGGCGATGCTCCCTTACAAAATTTATGTTCCACCAACTTTCCAGACCATTGGACACTTGGATGTACAGTAGATACCGAGTCTTGAAAATCATTGTCAGGGAGGCGAATCGGCCTGCATACTGGGTTGCCTCCTTTGTTGCTCGGTATACTGGGGAGGTCCTTTGGACTACAGCAGTAGACGCTCCCTCCTATCTATGTTCTTTATTTTCTCGTGATTTGGCAGGATGTACTCACGTTAGAGCTTTATAAATTGCTGTTTTTACCAAAAAAAATAAATAAATCATTGCCAGGTTGGAATAGTAAGTAGCTAGTTCTTACTTTATGAGAATAAAATTTAAGAGAAAATTTTCCAAACCTTATAAGAGGATTTATAATGACCACGAATGAGAGGTTGCGAATCGAATGCAGATTCATGCATCAAGGCTGTCGTGATCAACTAGTCATTGGTTCTCAGCTCCCCATCGCATGCATCGAACTGTGAATTATAATCATAAAGGGTGCTACAATTTTATCAGCCGTCTGTTAATTAGATGGATTCCACCAAACAAAGATGGGAGATCGAACGAGACTACGAGACCAAACATGTACCAGAGTTGGTCCCATCGGTCACACCCATAACGTGACGGTGTTGCACACCTGAATAGACGGGATAGGCGATTCAATTGGATAGTTGGAAACTCAGAAATTGAACTCTCACCGGGGTCTGGAAGCATAACCAATTTCATTCACTGAATCAGCCAGTATAAGTGATCTCTTGTATGTGTTCCCTGTTCTCAGAAAAAAAAAATGAATTTGGCATGTAAATGTCTAACGAGCCATGCACCGATAATTTAGAGAACGAGGACGCAAGTGTGAAGCCTGCGATGGTTTGGAATTCCTGGTTGTGTCACCTGCAAACAGATGCATGTCAAAGGTTCTCAGGAGACGCTAGAGTTAGGTAGATGTTAAAAAAAATATAAATTAGAGGCAAAACGAGAAGTTAAAATGCTTTATTTAAGATAATGACTTTCAAACCGTAGTTTCATTCATTATAAAAAGGAGGTATCAGAACAGCATATATTGCTATCCCATCCTTCTTTCCAAATACCTAACACAATATGGAGATAGCTAGCTGACAAGCAGATGGCTAGGGTTTTCGAAAATGGTTCAATACCATCAGGGGCGGCTCAATGCATTTGGGGGCCTAAGGCGAACTTTCTAAGAGAGGCCTTTTTTTTAAATAATAATAATAATAATAATAAATTTTAATAAGTGCAAAATATTTTAAAAATTTATTTAAAAATAATCCGTCTAGCTTTTTGAGATGCAAAATTGCTAATCAAACTTTTGTACTCAAGATTCATTAAAATACTATTTTCAATCGATAATATAGCTAATCCATTTAATTTTTCTTGTGACATAGTTGACCGCAAATAAGATTTTATCAACTTTAATTTTGAAAAACTTCTTTCAGCAGAAGCAACTGTTACAGGTATTGTTAACAATATTCTGTAAGCAATGCATGCATTTGGAAAAGAATCTGTTTTTTTAATAAAACTTAAAGTATCAATAGGGGTACAAGTTTCTATTTGTAAAATTTCTTTTAAAACGTTTAACTCTGAAAATAGATCAAGACCATCAATATCAGAATATTCACCATGCTTTAAATAGTTTTCAAGATTAAGACAACACCTTTTCAAATTCTCTTCATTCAAAGATTTTAACTTTCTAAAATTAAACAAAAAACCAAAAAAATCTTCATATATGGTGAATTGTTCAAACCTACTTTGAATTGAAGAAATAGCTTGATCTACTACATATAAAAAGTAATCAATTCTAAAAGATTCTTCAGCTGATCTTATTGTCTCATCATCAGTATTTTCATCAAATTGTTTTTTTCTACGGATCACACGTTTTTCACGAAATGTAGGTTCTATTTCCATTTCATTTGCAATTTCTTTAGATGAATTCAAAGCATTCATAAATCCATTTTCTCTATAACTTTTTAAATAAGAAAGAAGACCTTTTAATTGATCTATAGCAACATCAATATGCATGTCTTCAGATTGTAAATTCTTACTAACTGAGTTAACAGCAAACAATATATCGTACCAAATATTCATGCCTAATAAGAATTCAAAATTTTCAATCTCATATGTAGCTAAACATATGGCTTCACTCTTTATTTTAGGATCTTCACTAGTTTCCGCTAATTGAATTAAGGCATCTCTTATTTTAGGAGCTTGATGTTTAATTGCTTTGACACTTTCAATACGACTTTCCCAACGTGTTTGTGATAAAGGTTTAAGAGTTAATGTAGATACATTATCTTGTAAAATTTTCCATCGTTTTGTAGAAGAAGAAAATAAGGTATAAATTCGTTGTATTACTCCAAAAAAAGATATAGCCTTAGGACATGAGTTAGCAGTATCACATAATACTAAATTCAAGTTATGACATCCACATGGTGTGTAAAATGCTCTAGGATTTATATCTAATAATCTTTTTTGTACACCTTGATGTTTTCCTTTCATATTAGATCCATTGTCATACCCTTGTCCTCTTATATCATTAACCTCAAGTTTATGTTTTTCTATTATATTTATAAATTCATTAAAAAGGCCCTTTCCAGAGGTATCATCTACTTCTAAAAATTCTAAAAAATATTCTTCTACTTTTACTGGACTTGTTGAAGTATCTACACATCTTAAAACTAGGGTCATTTGTTCCTGATGGCTTGCATCAGGAGTGCAATCAAGTATTACAGAAAAGTATTTTGCTTCTTTAATCTTTTTAATTATTATAGCTTTAATTTCAGACGCTAATATTTGAATCAATTCATTTTGAATATTATGACCTAAATAATGATTGTGAATTTCACCATGTTGAATGCGTCGAACATGTTCTTGCATTACTGGATCAAATTCTGCAATCGTTTCAATAAAACTTAGAAAATTTCCGTTATTGCTTTGATAGATCTTTTCATTCTTTCCTCGAAATGCTAAATTATTTTTTGCAAGATTTTTTACAACAGCAATAATTCTCAATAAAACTTTTTTCCAATGATCCTTCTCTTGATTTATTTGTTCTTGGAGACTTTTATCAATTGTCTTATTTTTTATCAATCTCACTTCTATATCAATCCACCTATTCATGCTAATGATATGCTCATTAGTTGTTTCATGACTTTTAAGCTTGATACCTAGATTTTTCCAATCCCTACTTCCTTCATTGACTAATTGACTCGTGCTAGACTTTGAATCAAATAATTTACAACAAAAACAATATACCCTATCCAAATCCTTTGAATACACTAACCATCTTCTATCATATTTTTCGCCATTAGGTAACTTACGAATATAATGTATAGTAGAAAAGTGTCTATTATTTTCATCCCTAGGAAAATGAAGATCATAATCTCTAATTGGACCTCTTTCTACTAATAGATCTCTCAACTTTGTATCAATATTTTTCCATTGACCAGGATCATATATATTTATAGAAATAGAACTAGTTTCATTAAATTCTACACTATCCTTATTTATCCTATCTTCATCTAATTTCTTATTGTGTTCTTCACTAGATATTGTTTGGTTGTCAATCTCAATTTGTTTCGTTCTTTTTATATCATCTTCTAACTCTATTTCGTTTTGAGTTGAACTTGATGTAGTGTTTTGTTTATTTGTGACAATAAATCTATCTAAAGCACCTTTTTGAGATTGAATGAGTTTTTCGATTTTTCTTTTCTTTTTGAGTTTTTCATACCCACATTCAAATTTTCTATTAGACATTTGAATCCAAAAATAATATTATCAAACCAAACAATTAAGACAATCACTACAAACAAATCAGAATAGAATAGAGTTGAAAATGATAAAACCCGAAATGCCAATAGAAGGGGTGCCGGACTCGACGACGAACTCCAGTCCCAACAAGCGGTGCCGGACTCGACGACGAACTCTGAACTCAAATCCCAACAAGCGGTGCCGAACTCAATTTTAATGGAGACCCTAGACATGAAAAACTATTATCAATTTTTAAGAATAGACATAAAATTTATTTTCAAGAATCCGACAATAAAAATTTTGATAGCATTGAAATATAAATAGTAAAGTGGAAATGGGTGCCGGGCTGCCGGCTGCCGGCACAGTTCCGGCAGCCGGCACATTCTGCCCAAAAAATAATTAATAAATCCCCCGTTCCCCAGTGCGTGGTTACCCTCAGGCCAGATTTCAATCACAACAGACATCATCTTCTCAAAAGAATAAAAAAAGTTGCACGGGACTATATCAAAGAGTTTGAGACTCAAAATCTTTCATACATATCATAAAGTGAATTTCTATTGACTATACAGCATACCGATGAATTCAGAATGTAATGCTTCAAGAATCTAAAGATAGCAAGAATGCCAAGAAAGGCCATAATTTGGGAATGGAATGCAATACTTTGGGGAAACACAATGCTATCGATGCATTTCCATCTTACAAGAATAATCAAATTGATTACAGTGGCACAAAGCCACAAACTGTAAGAAATCCCCACTCCCCAGACGGCCAGACCCAGACTGCCAGACAGGCAGACACCCAGGGGCGGAGCCGCGGAAACAAAGGGGAAAACGGAAAACAGGGACGGAGCCGCTGAAACAGGGGCGGAGCCGCGGAACGGAAACAGGGGCGGAGCTGGACTGCTGGAGAAGCCAGAAGGAGAAGGAGAACTCACCTGAAACAGGGGCGGAGCCGCGGAACGGAAACAGGGGCGGAGCTGGACTGCGGAGCCGCGGAGGGCCGAGAACGAGAAGGAGACCTCAGACCTGGAGAAGAGACGCCGGCGTCAAGTCTCAAGAACCGATTTATCGAGATTCGAGGAACGGAAAGCCGGGAAGGAAAAGGAAGAACTGTTGAGTGACTTGAGGATTAGGGATTTAAGAACTCAAGGATGAAGAAGAAGACGCCGTCCACTTTGGTTATTTGGGATTTAAGAAGCAAGAAGACGGTGGCGTGCCAGGCGGATGGTTGGATGGAGAAGACGGGCTACCTAGTTGGCTACGCTAGGGCTTGGGCTAGTTGGCTACGCTAGGGCTTGTTGCCGTTGGCCTGGAAGGCTGGATGCCGGTTGCGGAGGACCGTTGGTCGCTGGCTCGCTGCCCGCTGGTCGCTGGCTCGCTGTCGCTGCCCGCTGGTCGCTGGAGGAGCTCGCTGGGCGGAGGCCGGAGGCGGAGGCCTTCCTTTGGTCCGAGGCCCTAGGCGACCGCCTCGATCGCCTAGGGCTCGGGCCGGCACTGAATACCATTAGGCATCCAATACCTCCCCCAATAATCGCACTGCAATTAAAATCAAGCACCTAATACTTGCTCAATCACAAACAACCTCATTTATCTTTTTGCATGAACATTCAGAAATTGCTCAATTACAAATCCTAATACTTTTCGCAAGAACATTCAGAAATTGCTCAATTACAAAGCTCATATGCATAATAAGATCTTCCCGGCAAACTGAAAGCTCAATTACAAAGCTCGTTATTCATTTACTCAAGAACACTCAGAAATCGGTGATAGTCAACCGAAAGCTTGCATCATGAAATACAGTAACCAACACAAGGCTCCTGAACGACATGGGAGTTCCTCTAACACCCAGCTCATTAGATCTTCCCTGCAGACTGCAGGATATACTACAAATTAAAACAAAAACAGCATTATAAATGGAAATTTTTGGTTTCATCCATTAATCATTCATTTCACGATGCAGATCTTTATAACAGACGCAACACCGATGCGGTGCAGAACAACAATAGAATCGCCTGGTTTGCACAACAGCTTCTGCATGGCACACTTCAGTGCAGCCTTCAGTATCACCTCTGTTGACTCTGAATCAGTAGCTTTGGCAGAACCCTCCGCCAGCAGCGGGATAAGACCCCTGTGAACAAGGCTTAACCTAGCTGGGCTTTCGTCGCTGACAGTCCAATCAAATGAATCTGTTGTCAACACTGGGACAACCACTGAGAAAACTGGAACTCGAGGTCGATACTTGGCCACTAGCTTGGCAGTGGTCCCACCACGTGTCAAGACAACAATCAGTGCAGCCTTGGCCTTGTTAGCTGTGCGGACAGCTGAGGATGCAAGGCTCTCCAATGGGCTCATAGGAAGAGGAGCAGACCTTATCATCTCCTTGAAGATGGCATCATAGTCAAGGGAGGACTCTGCCTCAACACAAATCCGAGCCATGATCTTCACTGCCAGCTCAGGGTAGGCTCCAGCTGCACTTTCACCACTGAGCATGACACAGTCCGTGCCATCGAGAACAGCATTGGCAACGTCAGTGGCTTCAGCACGTGTTGGGCGAGGGGATTTGATCATAGATTCTAGCATCTGGGTGGCAGTCACTACAGGCTTACCCACAAGGTTGCATTTGTAAATCATCATTTTCTGAGCAAGGAAAATCTTCTCAACTGGTATCTCCATTCCAAGATCACCACGAGCAACCATGAAGAAATCTGTCTCCCTCAAGATATCATCAAAGTTAACCACCCCCTCCTGGTTTTCAACCTACACAAACCAACATTAAGAAAAAGAAAATAGACTGATATAAGTATTTAGAAGAACTTGTTCACTATATAAAATTCTATCGCTGAATCCAGAGATGTAGAAAACCATTAACTATCAGTGTAGCATGTCCTAACAAAATCAATGAAACAAACTGCACAAGGAGCAAGGTGCAAAAACAATTTTTGTAACTGCATACACAATAGCCTACACATAGACATGCATAAGTAGATACGTGATGTCCTAAGAAAATCAACTACACAAACTGCTCAAGGAGCAAGGTGCCATAGCAATTTTTGTAACTACATACACAATAGCCTACGCTCAAAGGCATACATGCACAAGTAGATCAATGATAGATACATGAGAGATAAATGATAGATACATGCATGACATATACATACATGATGGTTTTTTTTTGGGTGGGGGGTGGGGGGGGGGGGGGGGGTGAATACATACCTTTGACATTAATTTTATGCGTTTTGCATGAGGCCCAAGAACTTCTCGAACATGAACAAGATCGGACCCCTTGCGCACAAAGGACAGCGCAATCATATCAATACTGTTGGGAACACCCCATCCCAAGATGTCTTCTTTATCTTTCTCTGTCAGTGTTGGGAGATCCACCACAATACCTGGCAGATTGACATTCTTCCTCTCACCTAACATAGCAGTGTTCTGACAACGGCATCTCACAGTTCCAGCATCTGGATCACATGACAGGACAGTAAGGGTTATAGTACCATCCGAGCATAATATGGTATTTCCAGGCTTCAAATCTACAGGAAGTTTCTTGTAGCTCATGGAAATCATGTTCTCATCGCCCTTAATGCTGTAATCAGTGCTTATTGTTATTTCTTGACCCTCCTTCAGCTGGATAGGTTTTCCATCCTTCAAGAAGCCAGTACGGATCTCCGGACCCTGTAACAATATAAGCAGGAAAGTATGAACGAGTGCAAATGCTAGGAAGGGCTCTGGTAATAACAATCACTATGGCTTGCCTTATCTAGCAATCTTAATTAGAGACAGAGAGAAAGATCCAACCAAGATAAATCAAACATATTTCTGATAGTTCACATGAGCGCCACTGCATAGGAAAACAAGCAAGAAAATGCACCAGTGAAATAAACGAAGAGATGCCCTCAAAACATGTGAAAGTAGGAAAGGATTACAAAACAATTCATGAACTCCAGTGAAACTTCCCTTCCTTATCACTGCATCCTCTTCGATCTTCTTCTACCATCTACTCCTGTGACTCCTATCCCAATTTTGTTAGCAGCTATCTGGCAGGAGCCTCATCAACCATCCACATAGATGAAACATGTCCTTTTGCAGGGGCATTAAGTCTTTTTTAGCCAGGTTTATTTCGTATCCAAAGTTGTTTACACATGTTCTCATATCACCAAGTAACAATGCATCCGTAAATAACCTATACCATGAGGTCTCATCCCGATATTGGTCATCTTACTACATCTATGCCAAGTATATGAAGAAGTGAAGATAATAGCTACGAGTCGAATCTTAGTTCTGGCCCTCTAAAACTGATCACCCATCACAACTAGAAACTCAATAGTCCTACGAGGAATCGATTGTGTTGAAATATATTCTTTGCAATTAGGACATGACTAGATCTTCCAAGAGAAGAAGTAGGCTGGTGAGTTGAAGAAAACTTCAGAATATAATCAATCTGGGATCGATTCCCTGAAAATAAAAAGGCATTCCTTTCATTGCATCCACCCTTCTAATCTAACAGAATATCTCTTCTAAGATAAGACAAAGAACAATCAGTTCCTCCCTTCTTTACCTTTATATAGACCCTAATCCACCTTTTAATGAAAATTTAATCAAATGAGATTTCAGCCAGATTTTAAACAGGATGAATGGCAAATAACTTCTCATTGTTAAGGCACAACCTCCAGAAAAGGTTAAGGTAGCGACTGTTGACCAAGTTTCATCACACTGATATTCAAGAGTCCAATGATAACTATTGTCTACAACACTTATAATGCAACTAAGCACACCAGAGACTACAGCATGGATGCAGGAATTGAAGAAACCAACCACATATTCCAAATGTATGGTAACTGTTTCAATCATTTAGATGACTACTTTAAGAGGATAGTGCAAATGGCAATACCATTGAAAGAGCAACAGTTAAAACTTGTAGACAGAACGTTGACAGTGCCCTCATCTAGGTTGGTGAAGAAAACCAGCCTCTGAAAAAAGGGATCGGTAGCCACCAACTGGTTTGATCGTCAACAGGCATCAGAGGTGGAATTAATCAAAATGTCAGCCCACAACAAGCTCTAAAGAGTAAGAGGCTGATTGAAAATTTCAAAAAGAAAACTACTAGAATCAGTATTCAAGATTTGACCATCTTGCAGTACAGGGGCATACCGGTCATGTAGCGAAATAGTACACACCCCCATATCTATTCTTAGTTTGCAATTGCAGTTATGGCATGCAAAAGCATACCAAAAACTAAAGCATGGATGCAGGAATTGAAGCAACTAACCAGATATACCAAATGTATGGTAACTGTTTTAATCATCTAGATGGCTACTTAAAGAGGATAGTGCAAATGGTCATACCTTGAAAGAGCAATAGCTCAAACTTGTAGACAGAAGGTTGACAGTGTCCTAATCTAGGTTGATGAAGAAAATTGGCCTCTGAAAAAGGGGATCAGTAGACACGAACTTGTTTGATCATCAACAAGAATCAGATGTAGAATTGATCAAAATATCAGCTCACAACAAGCTTTAAAGAGTAAGTGTTTGATTGAAATTTTCAAAAAGAGAACTCCTAGTATCAACATCGAACATTTGACATCTCGCAGTACAGGGGCATACCAGTCATGTAGCAAAATAGTGTGCAGAATAGTGTGCTCCCCGTATCTATTCATGGTTTGCCAGAGCAGATAATACACCTCTACAATGCTACAAGTCAATATGGAATACAATATGGGGCAGTAGGATTGGCAGCAAGGTATGATACATTTGGCATTTTAAACCTTGTTGACATCTATGAAAATGGTTCCACTACATTTATATAAAGCACTGATCATGAATCATTGTTGCAAGCCTAAGGATCCCCAGAAATAGTTTTCCTCAAGGACGGAAACAAATGGCCTTAAATTAATAATTATCAGTTTCAGGCTGACAAGTAAGTTGATGAGATTGGATGTGAGAATAATTTCCAAAATTTTCAATTAGTTCTCCAACTATGACAGCTTGTTCTTTGGTGTTATATGATACTGTCAAGGCCAGTTCATTGCAAATGAAACCAATACATGTTGCCCATATCGACAGCTAGAGATCGGAATATGGTCAGTATGGAAGGATAAAAAAAGGGTAAATGCATGCAGAGGTTATTACATCATAGTTCATTTTAACTAGATTACACTCATTCTATTATTCCTATAGATTCATGAGTTGCACTAAGAATGGCTGTCAAAGATGCACTTTTTGGCTGCCTGATACAATATTATGTGGAAGAGAATTTTGTAAAGTGAGGTGACATGCATATTTGAGGCATGTCGTATAGGATTTCAAGACAAATGTGTGATTCGGACATGCAATAAATATATTGAGTAATCCTACAAATGTGAACAAATAAATAAATAAATTGCAACTTTGCTCTCTACTTGTATGCACACTTTCAATGGAGAAATGGTAGTTCTGAAGCCCACTGTTGCTCCTAACTTGACTTCTTAAGAAAAGATAATGCACCCACCTCTTATTTCAACAATGCAATGACATGTTTCAAAACATCTGCCCCATGAGGAGAGCTCCTCTGACCATCACTAGTCATCACAGCAGAGAGAATAAAGAGCACTCCACAGTAGAACTTGTCAATAAACAGCATAACGCAAAGAGAAACCTCGTCCATTACTTGATTCATGTCTTGCAAAATGGTCCTAGGAGAGACCAGGTATCACAAAGGAGTCTCCAACACATGTCATACCTGATTCTGCAAACTTCTCATAGACGGAAAATGTGAATTTTTCTTGTGATTCAGGCTTAAATGATGTGCTTACAAGTGACTCAACTTGTTGAAGCCTATGATTTTTCTTTTCTAGAGAATGTGATGAGCCCTAACAATCTATACAGGAAAGGAATTAAGACCCATGCTAGTCAGGGTGCTAAATTTCTTTAACTAAAGGAACTTGAGGTAATATGAGGAGCATAGATCAGAGGTAGTCACAAATGAGAGAATGTATGCAAAAGGTTGTAAAAAAGGGAAGAATATTGGTGAGTAGCACACAAAACTGCAATTATAATGACTCCAACGGAGAATTATTTTGAATTTCATTTGCTGCTAAAGCAAAAAAAAAGTCAGAGAATATAGTTATCCTTTAATTCTAACTGAAAATAATAGGATTTGGGAAGCTTAGCTAATTCTTTTTAAGAAATGGGAGAATATATTTCTTGAAATACCTAGTCAAAACTAAAAGCAAAAGAAAGGAACTCAAAAGCCCCTATAAAATAGAATTGAATATGATACAACAAAATAAAATATGCAAAAATAAAGAAGATCACAAAGACATCTAATCAGACATAATATACAATACCTGCACAGACTAGAAACGAATACAATCTGAAATCAGTCGTACAGAGAGAACATTCCTATAAGGAGCAGAAGATAAAATGCATCAACACTATTTCTCCAGCCACTGGCCTCTCATACTATGTTTAGGTTGTTTCCTAGACAATACCATGAGGTTTTTTCTATAACATATGCCCCTACATGTTCTTAACCCTGTAGTACAGTGATACAATGTCCCTCCTATTATTTCTCTGAGCACCGGCATGGCAAAGAATGTACCGACTCATGCAAGGCCAGCATATCACCAGCATGCAGTACATCAATCCAAAATCCTAGACAGCATTCTCTACATTAAATGCAGGAATTCAAATTGAAGAAATGAGACCAATCAATATCATACCAAACAAAGGTCACACACCGCACTGACCTACAAGCAATTAATTATGCTCATATTATCATAGTTAAGATCTTTTTTCCAAGGTTGAGTCCTGAGTGGAAGGTGAAGAGACCAAACTCATCACCTTACTCAGCGACACATCTCAAAATTCATAGTCCCAGAAGAATGAGGGTCACATTATTCAACAAGCTTACCATTTAAAATCTCTTCCTTGGCCCTACATATCATCTTCCATCTCATTCATCCGGCTGACTTCTTCACAGGTAAAATTGGAATAACTGCTTTACCTCAGTAAGTAAGCTCCATATGAATCCCAGAACCCAAGTAAGTGCCTAAATAAACTAGACCTCTTCAACCTTGCCAAATTGACCATGACCAGATTAATCTTTACAACTTAGCATGATTTGCAGGACAAAAGTACATATTTATCAAACTTACAGTCTGCAAATACTACGTTTAGTATATTGAGTAAATTATGACTTTCACATTTTTGAAAATGATGAGATAGTCCAAAAGACACGTCATTTGTGCAATCCCAGCAGCACAAACCCTGCCAGAAAAGATGAAATCCCCAACATAATGGTCTTGAAATCAAAAGCCCGAGAAAAGGCACATCATGCAAATACCTGCAGTCCAGATATTAAAAAGTACTGACTATAACCGAGGCCCAACAGAGCATATTCAAAATATATTTCAGATTCGCCAATTAAATATTTCCCAGGATCAATTCCAAGGACTATGGTGATGGCCCGAATTATAGTTAGCGAGTTTAGATTTATTCAATCAATAGAGATCATGATATCACCCTACTAGCAAGTCTAGCATGATACTTCTATCTAAGTAGATACCAGTCTAATCTCACTAGAACCCAAGAAGAAGAGGAGCAAAAAAAAAAAACCTCCGTGTTCAATCAGCAACAGGATGCTGCAAATCACTATTAATTGAATTGACGTATATTTGAACTGCTATAGTACCATCCAGTGTTTAAAACAGCAATAATAACTTAAAAAAAAAACTTTACAATCAAGGACCTCGTTTTTCTTCCCTCGAGCTATTTCTACAGAATTGGACGTATTAAATCTTTTCCAAGTACGAATCTACAGTTTCAAAGTTTCCCAATTTGAAACAGAAAAGCATACAAATCGATCAGTCAAAGGACATGACAGCATCTCGAGGACCAAAATCAAACCTTCGTGTCAAGCATGACGGCGCAGAGAATCCGGGTGCTCTGCATGGCGATCCTGAGATTATCGAGCGTCTCCTGATGGTATTCGTGGCTCCCATGGCTAAAATTGAACCTCGCCACGTTCATCCCCGCCCTCAGCAGCTTCTCCAGCATCGGCACCGACCTCGACGCAGGGCCCAGCGTGCACACGATCTTCGTCTTTGGCACCCGGCCATCGTTCGGCAGCTCCTTCAAGATCCCCTCTATGTCGATGTTCGCCATCCTTCCGATCACCAAAAATCCTAATCCCTCACAGGGACTTTAGACTGGAAGCTCTCACAGAAAGATTGGAGGAGCAGGGTTTTGAGCGATTCGAAGGCAATAGATCTGGGATTGGATTTTAAGCTGAGAGAAATCGAAACGATGGGGTTTTTAAAAAGAACTTCCTTCTTTTGTTCTGTTCTAGAAGGTCTTACCACGCGGGCGGCGGATTTCCGTGGGATTTGAGTGGTCGCGAGTCGCGACCAGGACCTAAACCCCGGATATTTCGTTTCCCACAGGGTCGTTTCCCTGTCGGATCTCCTTGGGAAGAAAACTCGGGATTGGATTCGGAGGCGGATTATTCGGGGGATATGCTTCCCGCACTCAAAGCGTTGAGGTCCGAACCCGAAGTCGCAAACCGAGTGCGGACCCGCTGATTTGGTTAATTGACCGCGGCCGCTCGTAAAATGGGCGTGGGCAATATGATCTGTGCATAACCCCAGCATGATGTCACATCTGGTGATAAAGAAACTTGGATTACTCGCATAGGAGCTAGTTTTGACGCTCCAAATATCGGCTATTTCAAAATTCAAATTTAATGTAATGACTCAGCTATCAAACTTAATGAGAAAGATTTGTCTTGATATATAATGGCAATTCTACTTCCATGGATCTGCAAATTATGCTTCCCAAACAATCTAGGCTTTACTTCTTAGTATTTTCTTTAGACCTTAGTCTTTTTTCGGTATTTTATTTTTTGATTTTTATTTGCTTTAAAAGTTGGATTAGAGGTTCTTGGAGAATCACAGCTATTTATACAATCTCTTAGGTACATCAACTGTCTAGGTTTAGTGTGTGTGTGTAACAATCTCGAGTAACAATGAATTATTTTTGGCATACTGTGAATGATTGAAATCAAGTTATTTATATTTATTTTGTTTGATGAATATATATGGAAATCAAATACCAGAAATAAGAATATTAATAAGGATGCAAATTGGAATATTAAGTTTCATGACTATATAATTAAAAATATTACTAAATGGGTATAAATTATGTTAATAATATATTAATATAATTACTTATTTTTTTAAAAAAATTATGCCACTATATAAAATTAAATAAAGTTGTAAATAAAATTAAATATTTGATATTAATCAAATTCTTAAACTTTTATTAATATTCAAATAGATTCGAAAATCAAAATAGATTGGAACCGACTCATTTTCACCAGTAGCGCGGGCTACAAGGATTTCAAATCTATGTGATGAGATTATGGTAAGGGGCTTTGATACGTGATTATTCTTAAGCCTTTAATTTGAGCTAGTCCGGACTCCGGCAGCTGCAGGAACCAGTTCAAACTTCCGTCAATCGGGATTATTTTATTAAAGCCCATATTAGGTTTCTAAGTTTTATAAATCACCGCCCTCCTCGAGTTCCCCCTTTGTCGAGTTCTTAAACCCTAACGGCCCGGGGTTATTCCCCCCTCGTTAGAGCGGTTTCTTTCGCGAATTCTAAGTGGCAAGCGGGAGTTCGCCGGCGGCGGAGCCGTCGTTGTGGATTCACCGGCGTCGGCCGTAGATATCTTCCAGTTCGCCTTAAAGGTAAGTCTTCCAGTTTAATATAAAAAAGAAGGTAAATTTTTATAAGATTATGCTTCAATTTTTGATTTTTCCCCTCCTTCCTCACAATCTTTTAGAGAGGCATCGATCCAGGAAAGTAGGATTTGAGGTTGATATTTGGTAGTCGGCTTCTTCTGATTCACAGCATTTCTGAAGGTATGCTCGTTGTTTATTTATTTTCTAAATTTCTTTGAGATTAAGTAGTCATGAGCTTTGATCACATATTTAGAAGTATTTACTCTAAGAACTTGTTGCTATTAAGTGCTTTGTGTTCTGTTGGTAATCGAGGAACATAGGTTGGGCTAATTTTATGTGAAAAATAAAAAAAAATTCTAACTTTTATATGAAAGCATCTCAAAACACTAGAGAACAATTTCATGTGTGCTACCTCAGACACTTGTCACTATTTAAGCATATTTGAGAGAATATTTTATAGTGGAAAGTGGGAATACAGATGTAAGACGTAGTTGGATTTGATTTCAACGTGGATTTACTGTTTTATGAATAAATTGCATTTTGAAATTTGTTTCTCTGGGAGTACAAACCATGCCGTTTTTTGGTTCAATCCATGATTCAATGTTTCTGCAGTGCACAGGCAGTCTGTCTCTTGGTGTTTGCAGTATCATGTTTCTCAAAATCATCATTAAAATTATTTTATAAATGCTTTAATATGAATATTGATGCCTTGCTTTCATTGTCTGTTTGATATGCCTAACAGGGTTGGGAAGCTGTGAGAAGTGGGCAAAGGGGAAAGGAAAAAAATAGGAAGGTCCGGCAAGGCCACTTGATCCAGCAATTCCTACAATTTTGAAGTGTGAATATTATAAAGGAGATTTTCAGTATCCCGAAAATATTGATAGGAATACTATACCCGTTTAGAGCTTCAACTGTCAATACTATAAGTAATTGTAGTGGAAAATAAGTATTCAAATATTACTTCATCATTTATTTTTTCACTTACCTAACTAAAATTGAGTTCTTTTTCACTCAGTTCAGGTCTATTCATGATATTGCACCTAAAATCCATGTTAGAGTTTTGAATTGCTGTATCTTGAGGTGAATCTGTTCTGAAATTACATAATCAACCCTTCTTTGAAGTATGCAATCAGAAGGTAGAGTTATGCAGTTTGAAGTTTACAGCATCATGTAACCAAATGAGTGTCTGACACAACAGACATTGCAGATATTGAGCTTGCTGTCCTGGAAACTTCAGAATTGACGACATTTCCATGCTCAATAGATCAAAATCTAAGAAGGACCAATGCAGACAAGACCAAAACACCACCATCACTTTTGAACCGAAAGAAACGGAAGCATCGGATAAAGCAAGGCCCTTGCAAAACACTTATCCCAAAGCAGGGCCTCATCACCACCAACATAGCCAAATATTGGCATCAACGATACTCCCTCTTCTCTCGATATGATGATGGCATTCAAATGGACGAGGAGGGCTGGTTCTCAGCCACACCTGAAGAGATTGCTGCCACCCATGCTGCCCGGGCCGGCAGTGGCACCATTGTAATTGATTGCTTCTCTGGCGTCGGTGGCAACGCCATCCAGTTTGCCTTAAAGTAAGACCATTCTTTTCAAAACAAAAGGAATTTGGATATGTAGGAAACTATTTTTTAATTATGAGATTTTTCCATGCTTAATTTTTTGAGAATTAGGGGATGTCACGTGGTTGCCATAGACATTGATCCATGGAAAATAGGATATGCAATCAATAATGCTAAGATTTATGGGGTGGAGGATAACATTGATTTCATTGTCGGGGACTTCTTCCAACTTGCACCCTTTCTGAAGGTATGCCCCCCATCATCATTCTTTTCTTCCTCTCTCTCTCTCTCTATCTCTCCCTCCCTTCCCCCACCACACCCCACCAAAATTTTATTCCAATAGAATTCTAGAAAAGATATATTTTTCCTGTGAGACTAGAGAAGAGAAGTGCAATTAACTTGATATTCATGAGATGGTATATTTAATTTTCTATGATTTTTTTTCTGAATTTTGGAGGGAGTGGAGTTTCTCTTCCCTTTCCATTGATTATGTGTAGAAGTAGTTGATTGGTATGGCATCTTCTAATAATGCTGGAGTTGTGGCTGAGCCTAAATTGGGTAGACACCCCAGATCACAGCTCATGCTGACACGGTCACGACCGCCGGACACAACACACCCCTTCCTAGCGTGTGGAGCCTTCTAGCCCTAGCATGCGCGAAGGAGGGGTTGTCATAAGGCCGCCAAAAGTGGAGCACCGCTATGTACGATGTACCAGAAGGCAATTGGGCACAACACGACGGGAGTCCCCTGAACGAGAGTGAGCTCGACCAAACCGATGAATGCCGTCATGTTCTTGCGTATGCGCGGACGCAACTTCGACCAGAGGTGTTGGGATGGAGCCTAGTTGCATTATTTCTGTGGAGGGTGTTATTGTAGAAATAATTAAGTGATGATAAAAGTTATACTTCAAATTTCTAGAAGGAAAATGTTTTGTGCGCCCCTTAGTGTACCCTGACCTTTTTTTGTGAACAACTATGGATAAAATGGGCAATAAAGCCCTTCATGAACCACCTACCCTCTATATAGCACATAAAAACCTGGTTTGGTGCTCTTTCTGGGTATGCAAAGCAGTACTTTTCCTAGAATGCCAACAACCATGAATGAGAGGATAGTTTCATTCCAATTTCAGCTGATTGTCTCCATTTATCAGGCTGATGTCGTGTTCCTTTCACCACCATGGGGAGGCCCATCATATAATAAAATTCAGAATTTCACTCTTGATTTGCTCAAGCCAAGAGATGGGTATGTGCTTTTTCTTCCTCAAACTGATGTTTTCTTCCTTTTACAATTACTTTTTCTGAAGATGACACAGCCATATGAAACTGCAATTTAGGAGAGTACATTGATTCATGGTTCATTTTACATGTAGCTTTTAGAGCATGGACTGTGGTCTCTGGTTAACATGTGGTGAATATATTAGAAATGAATCACCCCGCTTTCTTGTATCCTATCATCAGGCACAATTTAGAGATCTCAGTGGATTATGAAATGAATTCCTTAATGTTCTTGTAGATGTTTGATATGCATCCAAAAATTAGATCTATGTGGTCCTTCTTCTCTCTTTCTCCCTCTTTTTCCCTGTCCTGCATCACCATGTTTTTATTCGGTCATTCTTTACTCAAGATGCCATTTGAGAGACAGATTATTGCAATCAAATTTTGCTTGAAAGAATAGCCCTTGTCTTTTAGCCACAAGTGTACTCTATGTAGAACTACTACTTACTCTTGAACTACACTTCATAGTTGGTGTCCGTGAATGTCAATGACTATGATATGAAAAGATCTGAAAGTTTATTCCACCTTTACCTGAAACTAATAGCTGTGTTATATGTAGATATTCCATCTTTCAAGTTGCTCAGAAAATAACACCTAATATTATCATGTTTTTGCCGCGCAATGTGGACATAAACCAAGTGGAAGAGCTTTCCTGGTTGTCTTCCCCTCCCCTTAATTTTGAGGTATTTCTCATAATTTTTTAATATTTTTACTTGGTGTCACAATCTTTCTTTGTGTTACCTTTTATTCTGTTATACGACTATTTGGCATGTGCTACGCGCATGAAACATCAAATATGCATCTGCTTGTACATGGTTCACTATTATAAAACCAATGGAAACTTCAAGCACAACTTCACTTTTGTTGCTTTCAAAGAAGATCAGTGTACATAAATTCTCAAGTAATTATGTTACCTTGCAATTCCCTGTTCAGGAAAGGGTTTGTCGGCCTTCTTGTTTTTCCTTCCCCTGAGAAAAAAGGAGTACATCTTTGTACACCACACTCCTGTATAAGTTCCAATTCTTGCTAAAGGACCATTTCTTACCATAAATTTTTGTTGTAATGGAAGGTAGCTTCTGCTATATATCTTTTTTTTGCATATTGGATGAAGAAAGTTTTAAGACTAACATCGACTCTT
Organism: Phoenix dactylifera; assembly: GCF_051530095.1. Taxonomy (NCBI): domain Eukaryota; kingdom Viridiplantae; phylum Streptophyta; class Magnoliopsida; order Arecales; family Arecaceae; genus Phoenix; species Phoenix dactylifera. Next base: position 20,105,604 of record NC_143205.1, read on the forward strand.
TCACTGAAATATAATTTTTTTTTTTTAAAATGGAAGTTTAGCTGCACCGTTAATTATATAAGCTTATTTTTCATACTTACATGGGTGAAGAAACTGAAAACCATGGAGAAGAAAATCCTTCATGGAAGCTTTTTATTTCCCTGTAAGGGCCATTTAATGTGCCGTCATCATATTTTGAAGTTTGAACGTAGCCTATCATAAACTAGCCTATCTTCCATTCTAACTACCTACCTGTTATTTATCTGGTTCTCATCTTGCATATTTTTCTTTGGAATCTACCTCTCTCGCTATAGGGTGTATGACTACTTGGAACATGAAAACAACATGCATTTCCTACCTGACTTTAGTTATTAACTTTTGTTTTTGCACTGCTTTACATATCTTGCTTCAATTGTTGTCTAACTAAATATAGATGTCCTTGTTTTGATATGTAACAACTTTCTGTACACAGATTGAAGAAAGCCATGTACAAGGCTACACTAAAGGAATTACTGCCTACTTTGGCTATATTGTATCAGGATCGCCTGGATTATACAAATTGTCTGAAGTTGCAACTTCATAAGGTAACATCCAGTGGAGAGTGCAGTTAACCTCCCCTAGTGCAATATAACTGAGACTTACTATACCAACAAAATAAGAACCAATCGTATGAGCAGTTTTCTGAATATTAGTAATTACTCTTTAGGTTTCAATCTATTGTTCATATCTGAAGTTCATCACCCAAACACAGAGCCATCACTTGGTCATTTCGATGAACTTGCAGAGATTCAGCGATGGCTAGAATTATAAATTAAACTCATGTTACCTGGATACAGAAGGCTAGACTCTTGAATTTATGTAGATTTAATGACAACTTGAGTTTTACAAACTAAATCAAAATGATGAATAAGTTGATTTATTCGAGTCTTGTGTTACAGAGTTGGGGGCATTACCACATGGATAAGTTTCTGTCGATGGTGCCTAGTATTTCCCCTCCCTTTTGGACATGAAGCATCCTTTTCTTTTGTCGCATCTGCAAGTTTTGTTTTTGTACATTTCTAATGATGTCGTTGCTTGTTTAACCATTGCAGGCATTCCTCGCTCCTTGATTGCAGGAATGAGATTGCTACGTTTGTAGAGGGTGTAGATGCAAGCCAGAACATTCTGCAAGATACAGGATGGAGTAGGGTTTCTGAGGCCAGTCGTCTTGTTCAGTTTGTTCCTTTTGCGTGCCAACAGAATGACATTTTGATGGAGGACCATCAAACTCGAGGTTGCTCACACTTGCTGCCGAGGGCCTTTCAATATTCTTTGCATGGAATGGAGCTAGCAATCAAGCGCGCGCGCACTGGCAGGCCACTAAACTTGCATCCATCTCGGGTTCATGTATATAAATCTCCCTACGTTCTAGTAATGGAAGAGATCCATCTGTGTAGTTTATCTGTAAAGAATATTGCCCATATGAATATATATATATATATATATATTAAATCTGACGTCTTTGGCATTTGGGCACACCATATTACTCTTTCCTCCTGCTGTCCTAAACAGAGATGCCTGTTGAACTTCACAAAGCTGACTACAAATTGTAGAGACAGAAATGCCCGTTTCCCATCCCAGTTCGCCGTCTTCCTCTCTCTAGCCCGCTGTACACGAGGACAGCGGAGACGGAGAAGTTCGCCGGTGCTACACCCACGGCCTTCTCTCAACCCGCATATGGGGCCGACTTCATCAAGCGCCAGCTCGCCGTCGCCGGTTGCTTCTCCAACGTGCTTGCCTCCCCCAACCTCCGCTTTAAGCTCTTCGTCCGCGTGGGGCTCCGCCAACAACCGCTAGGGGGAGAAGACATCCGCCTTGTTTGGTTCCATTTGCATAGAAATCCTGTGCAGGTGACGCCGCATAGGAATCCTATGCGGGACGTTGCCGCATAGATATATCCTATGCATTATGTTTCCGCATAGGAATCCTATGCGGGACGTTGCCGCATAGATATATCCTATGCGGTACGCTTCAAACATCCCGCGGGGGATTCCTAATCGGAACGGCCCGCATAGGATATTCCTATGCGGAAACGTATCGCATAGGATACATCCATGCGATAACGTCTCGCATCCCGCATAGGAATCCTATGCGGGACGTTTGAAACGTACCGCATAGGATATATCTATGCGGAAACGTCCCGCATAGATATTCCTATGCGGCACGTTTCCGCATAGGCATCCTATGCGGACACGTCCCGCATAGGCATCCTATGTATTACCCGTGGACGACAGGGAGGAGGAGTGGGTTGCGGTTACTGCGTTTAGGCAATCGGCCGGTCCGATTCCTATGTATCACCCGAAATTTCAAGATCTCGATCCGATATCCCCCAATTACGGTAGACCTGCAGCAACTCCGAAACGGGAAGGGCATTGTAACGCAACGGCTTGTTATTATAAACCTTGATGGATGGTGGTTGATCGTTCATCCATGAGCACGGGCCTTGGAGTGCGAGAAAGGGCGCCAAAAAGGAAGCGATGCTCACGCGGTGCTGCTTCTCAACTCCTCCTCCGGCCATCTCCTTCGCCTCCTCCGTACATGAGTGGCTGCCATCTCGTCGCCGTCGTATTCTTCTCCTCCCTCGACCTCTTTCTTCCGCGAATAACCTCCTTTTCTCTCCCCATCCAAGCGACAACGATGGCGAGGGATGGGCCGTGAGCCGCGTGGCCACCTCGAGAAGAGAGAGAACACCAGGGGAGGACGAAGAGGAGGATGAGGAGGGAGAAGGGAAGGAGGGTTATTCGGGGAGAGCGAAGGGGTCTGGGACGACGGCGAGGGGGAGGAGATTGCTCAAGGTCAGGGAGGAGAAGCGGAAGCGGGAGTACGATCGCCTTCACAATTATCCCACCTGGGCCAAGTCCGTATTTCTCTATCTCATCGTCCTCCTATATTTTAGTTCAGCTCTTAGTATGATATGATATCGAGTCTGAGATGCTAAAGGTGGCACCTTGGCCAAGCTAAGATCCCGTCCATAGCAAAGAAGGATGAGATGGGAAGAAGTGCTCGGTCTTTACTCTACTGTTGGGAAAAGTCGGGCGTGAAATTACTTCATGCGCAATGACTGTTTGCTAAAATGTCTCTATGGCCTTCAGTTGCTGTCTTTCTTCTCCTATTGGCCACACTGATGGACGAGATGATGTTTAAAGTACGCGTTCGTGTTTCATAATGATGCTGGCTACGACCTATCCTTCATACCTCATGGCGATTGCTTACTTTTGCTCAACTTTTTTTTCCCTCTATATTTTACTTAAAGACTGCAGAAGTAAAAGAATTCTCAGTACCTATCACCACCATTTTCTGCCAGACCCTTATTATTCACAAGCATACATAATGAACAATAAGTAAAGAACCGCCTATTTTTATCTCTTCCCCTACTTTTGGCATTAAAAGACAAACGTATCAGTTTTTAAGACTAAGTTTTAGTGAACATATAAACTTTAGACCCAACCAGATATATTAGCTCATGATCATTATTTTACATTGTTCTTTCAGATCTTAGTTGTTCTCTTTGAGGGGCAAAAAACAGTCTCAACTCTTTTATTCTTTTTTGATTGAAGGATATTAGAAAATGCATGCAAAGATGATGAGGAACTTCGTGCGGTCCTTGGGGATAGCATTGGGAACCCAGATCTGATGAGGAAAAGGGTGTGCCAAAACATACGATATATTATGTTTATGAGGGAAAAAATATAACAACGTTGGCTTTTCTGACAGGAACTCATCTGTACTATTGACAGGTTGAGGAAAGGGTCCAGAAGAAAGGTAGAGACTTTCGCAAGTCCAGAACAGGATCAGTTCTTGCCTTCAAAGTCAGCTTTAGAGAGTGAGAAAATATGAACTGGTCTCCCCTTTCTGTTTTCCCTTGAATGCAATGTGATTAATTAAAATTGTGAATCCCTGAGATAATCACTTGATAGAAGTTGGTCAAAGTTAAAAACCATGTTTTCCATGTGAATAAATTTAGGGAGTAAAAAGTGTATCTTTAGTTTCATTATGCCTTGTATGGTGGCGTATGTTTTTCCCAATGTGGCTTTATTATTTAAAAATGGATTGGTAGATATATTTTTATGTTTATAGATATCACAATTATATTCAGATTTGTGTTATACCCATGGTATGCTGAACCGGCCCGTACCGGCCGGTTTAGTCTTTACCGGACCGGTCTGGTGGCCTACCGGTACGGTTCCGCTGTGGAAACCGGTATGCACTAAGGCCGGGGAAGAAAGAGAGAAACAGCGAGCGAGCGGGGGCGGAAGGGAGAAGCAACAGCAGCGGACACCTACGGAGAGCCGCGGGCTGGGGAGGGGGCGGCGAAGGCTGTGAGGGTGCCACGCAGGCCGCAGGCGCGAAAAGAAATTTGAAAATTTTTAAGTGAAGTCGAAAAACCACTTGCCGACTTCACTTAAAAAGTTTTAAATTTTTTAATTTCGGAATTTTTAAGTGAAGTCGGCAAATCCTCTGCCGACTTCACTTAAAAATTTTCAAAATTTTTTCCGCGGCTGCGTCTCCTATTTTTTTGAAACAAAGGATTTGGCCGTGCCCCCACACCTCCCCTCGGGGCCCTCAGTGGGAGTCCGCGGCTCTCCTTCTCCCCCCCTCCTGGCTTGCTCGTTGTTTCTCTTCTCCTTCTTTGGCTGGGCTCTCCCGGTACCGAGACGGTACTAAACGAGCTGAGTCAGTCCAGTCGCCGACCGATACGGTTTCTGGTACCTGTTCAGCATACCCTAGCTATACCCTGATCTGGATTAAAAAATGGATGAAACTTTGTGTATCTTATTTAAACATGGATCCTTTAGAAGTTCTTTCAAGGATTTGTTATTCAGATATCCCTCCTTCTCTATCTCAACAAGCTACAAGATATCATCTTCAAATAAAATTCACCAAAGAACTTCCTACCCTATTAGAAATATAAAGAACCTTTTGAACATAGGAAATTACAGTTGTTGCACAATCTTTTCTGTTATAATGGTCAAAGATATTGACTCTCATAAGTGTGACTATCTTTTTCTCCTGATTTTTGTAAAAACAAATTTGACCCCATTTTAGCTGTGCTTTTGAAATCCATTTTGGCTGAGAACTATCACAAATTTCTTTGCTTTTTTGTATTTACTAGATTTTTGTCCTCTCCAGCTTTAATCCACTAGATTCCTACATATGGTTTGAACTTTATGGTGCTCCATCAGATCGTGATGTTGACCTTCTTGGTAGTGTAAGTCATTATCAATTGGATGCATCTCTTAAGTTTTTTTACAGAGAGTTGATTTCATACCTACATTTTGAATCTTGTGCAGGTCATTCAATCATGGTATGTCATGGGACGCTTGGGTGCTTTTAACTCTTCAAATCTGCAGGTCAGATAAGTAAATGTTTGATAGTTAAAATGTTTTTTTATAAACTATAACATGTGGCACTTTTTTGGAGTGTTAAGAAAGATCATAATTTTGTTATAGATTTTCTTATGTACTTGTGCTGTAGTGCAATTAGAAATGAATTCTCTCATGGCGTAAGTGTTAAAATTTAAATGGAAGAAAGCAGTTTGTTTGAGATTGAAGCCACTAGTGAGGAGCTTACATCTCAATTTTAGTCTGGTGTTAAAGCAGTAGTAGTGTGGAAAGTAGAAGAATGGAAGATTTTTGGAATAAATCGGCCACAGCCATGGAAATATGACTTTTTAGATAGTACTGAATCAGGTCAATGGAGTTGAAGGTGCGCCTTTGAAGTATTATACCTTTATCAAATACCATGGAGACTTTCCCCGAAAAAAATAACCTACTAGTGCAATGCTGATTTTTTTTTTTCATTGGGCAAAGATGATGTTCCATGAGCATGATATGAGCTTAGCAGAGATAGGATGTTTAGATAAAGAAAATAAAATAATGGAAAGAAATTAAGATCGCTTGGATATATGTAAGGGACAAAAGCAATTTACTAGGAGAGATTTCAGGTTTATCGCTTGGATAAAGAAGTGATTTCAAAGAAGACATGGATGAAAAATTGTTGAGACATGATTGGAGGAGTACTTTTATTATTGTATATGTGGCCTTGGATTATAATGAAGTCGGGCCCATTAAGTTAAGCTTGTGATAAAATGCTTTCATTCGCAGTTATGCACATGTTCTCTTTTTCAAATTTGAATGAGGTAATCCTAGTTGTCAGTCATATAGTAGTTCAAGGTTCGCCGAACCAATGCTAGAGGTTGTATCGATTGGTGGCCGGCTCAGCACAGTATGGGTTTGTACCATGCTATTTTGGAATGTACTGAAACAGGGAGAGTCAGAGAGCGAGGGGTAGAGGGAGGCAAGAGAGTTAGAGAGGAAGGGAGAGGGAGAGGGAGGGAGGGAGAGAGGAAGAGGGAGGAGGGAGAGAGAGGCTTAGGGAGAGGGCTTGAAAGTCATCGCGGGGGTGAGAGCGAGAGGGAGAGGGAGACGAGGAAGCGGAAGGGCCAAGAGAAACCCTAACCCTAGTGGGGGGAGAGAGAGAAGGGGATGCTTACTGATGACGATCGAGCAGGAGGGGGAGGGTGGAGGCTTCATCTTGAGCTCATTTTTGAGTGGGGAGGTGGGGGGCGATCGCGACCCAAGAGGCGATTGAGGGGGTTGGCTTATTTAATCGAATGGCTCGAACCAGACTTTTTTTTTCTTCTCTCTGCCTGTTTACCAAGCCGACTTGGTGCATCATCCAGTTCCCCATCAATTCAGTTCGGTGATGTTTTTTAGTGTCATCCAAAAATAGATGTTTTTTATTATCGTCCAAAAGAATGTGTTTATTGATACAGTTTCACTGAAACAAGAGGAAGGTGAAAAAAGAAATGCCCAATTTGAACCCCCTCCATGCCTCCTTGCTAGGGTACCTCACATGTTATTTAGTATCTCTATTTTAAAACACCATATCTGAATGGTACTAACTACTAAGGACAGAATTATACCATGAGAGGAGTGGATGGTAAGGATTCAAAGTGGGAACACCAAGTTTGGGGAGGTGCTTTTTTGTTGATGTTATGTTGATGCTTTGTATTGCTAATATATCTTTTGTGCATTGCAGTTGGCAAACTCATCAATGGATTACAATCCTTTGTATGATTTCGATAAAGCTGCTAGAGTTATGCCTTCATCTTTCCATGATATTGGCGATGTTGAGTTTCAAGACAACTGGGGCAGGGTTTGGTAGGATTTTGTCTTTGAGATCCCTTCTTGTAATATTACTATTAATGAGTAGCACAGAGTCACATCTACTGTAGATTTTATTCAATTAGAATTTTCATTGCAGGGTGGACCTTGGAACATCGGATTTTTTTGCTGTGGATGTATTGCTAAATTGCTTCACTGTCCTGAGCTCAGAGTAAGACTTCTTCTAGAGGACATTATTTTTTTTTCTTTTGTTTTGTTTTTGTTTTTGTTTTTATTTATTTATTCATTTTTTGCGGCTTAGATTGACCTCGTTGAAAGTTTCAATTGTGAATTTTATTGTTTGATGTTGAACTTTAGAAAAACACTTCTAGATTTGGTATTCTTCTATTCAAGGTTTGCCATCTCGTTACTGGATCATGTATCGGTACCAACCTAGTACGATGTTGGTAAATCTAGTATGGCAGTCGGTTTAGTGTACTGACACTCGATACACCCTCCATATTATGCATTGGTTCGGTATCAGAATGGTATGGTATGGGTACGGTTGGTACGTACAGGTATTCGATCGGTACAGCATACCATGCTTTTGATAGTTTACTAGTTCACAAGTCTCATATAAAACTGATTGAACCTCCATCCTATTGAAATGTCTAACAATGATAGGTTTTTACCATAAAGCCTATATAGTTATATTTAAAATTCGTCGTCTCGGTACCAGACCCGTACCAATTCCATCCTATTATAGTGTTGGTGTGCCCGGTACGGTGCCTGTTTGGCGTACCAAGTATCGGCATGCCTCTCATACCATGTACCAATTCGGTATCGGTATAGTCAATGCGCACCGATACTGATCGTTACAGCAAACCTTGGTTACATTAGCCTCTTAACTTGCAAATGAAAGCATGAGATGGTATTATATGGATGGTTAATGAAACTTGGCTGGAGATCATGACTATTTGTGAGTTAGTTGGCCTTCAATCATATAATCTGACCTGTCTAGGCATCAAAATATGGTAATGAACCTGGTCTTAAGCAAACCATCACTTAACTCCAGAGAGAAGTAGATAGTTATGATTGGGACTAGTTGAAGGTCTCCTGGGTTTATTTTCTTGGGAAAAGCACGATTTCACTCTTTCTTGTCTTCCTGGTTTGACTGTTAATTATAGTTAACATCCATCCAGAACATGCAACTTAAAGATCTCCATTACTTGTTTCATCTAGTGGGGAGTGAATTCCTTGAAGCCAAAACCTTTTCATTAGAATATGCAATCTAGTAAAATTTGGCACTTTCTAAGAGATGCATTGAGCAAAATATGATGGTTTGAATATTGAAACAACTGTGAGTGGGACATATCTTCTTTCATAAGTAACAGTGCATGGTGAACAAACAAATTATAAAGCTCAGAGATATGGGGATAATGCACAGTAACTGCTGGATATCTCTGCACAAGAATATTGTTGATGCAATATCTTAAGTATGGTAAGCTTTGAGAGGTTTCTTGTTTTCAGCAACCCTTTTTTCATGTTTCTGGAATTCCTCCATAGAAACTCATAATATTTTCTCTTTATCTTGATTTGTCCGCTTGGAGTTCATTCTGTGGATCTTTCTTTCTCTTGGCAGATACTTGGGCATTCAACAGGTGGTTTTTGGTGGAAGATGCATGGGTGACTGGGAAGAAGGCATGACAAGCTCCGAGTATGGATACAAGCACTTCAAGATCTGAGATAACATGTGATTCTGGTTTCCAACATGAGCCAAGTCATCAAAGCTACGTACAGATATAGAAAGGACTACAGAAGCCTGAAAGAAGAGTGATATCAAACAATGCTATATAGGATTGGTGGGAGCTGTTTCCTACTGCTGCATTTTCAATGAGGTGCAAAGAGGGGCTGTTTCCTAGCACATCCATTTTCAGTTATTAGCAAAGAGGAGCTAATCCTCTAATTGGCAGGCCATTATGAAGCTTCACTTTGCAAGAAGAAAACCAACCATATCCCAAAATGATGAACTGGGATGGGCAAATCAAGTGTTGTGCCATTAGGGAGTAACACGAGTGCTACTACATTGCTTGGTACAGCTAAGAATCTGCATTTGATTAAGTACTAGAGTATTTTGTTGTTTAGAGACGAATTTAAGTGAATTACTACTACTGGTAGCATCTCATAGAGTTGTTAATTCGCCATTCTCATAAAGAAATTAAACCATCCAACATCACTTGCTGTTGTAATTTAAACGTCCAGACCTTTAGCAGAGAAACTAGTAAATTCTTTTTAACACGTTCTGCTCCATCTTGGTGATAGCATGATTTGTCAGCAGACTGCAGGTGCCTTGAAGCATTGTTGAAGATCGCTAGAGAGATTGGTAGGATTACCTACTAGCGCATTAGCTCTTGATGCCATGGAGAACTTGTTAAAAGTTTCTGAACCCAATTTCTTATGTACATGTGGGATTGCAGGGTAAAAACTTGCGCACTCAGCTGAATTTTTGTGGTCCGAGCGTGGTTGATGAGTAAGAAAGCACCATGCACTTTTCGCATGTATAAAAAAGCAGAATTTGAAGTTTAAAGATCTTCAGCCCTATTAACAGTTCTCTTGCCCTAAATAAAGCTCTTTGCTGCACAAGATGAAAGAAATGATACACTGCACGAGTTGCAAGGAATCACACCAGGTTGAGAGAGCGAGAGCTACGCTGTTTTAGACCAAATAGAATTGCCCTAGTATCCTTAGCAAGGTAAACACGTTTAACTGCAATTCTACCATAGTTGAGTTAAATGGTACAACTGTTTCCTGCAGTGTTTATTTGCAGACGGTAAAATGAAATGATATCATGCACGCTAGTGTGAAATATCGTCCTAAATATGATCAAGGAAAAGAAGACACCTTTTTATAGATAATAGTTGATACTGTACAAGCATTTTTAAAATAGGTCTAACTTCAAGAAATACCAACACCTGCAGCACTTCACAAAGAATCTAATAAGTGGTTAATAGCCTTTGTTGCAAAATCATAATAATTTCCTTGCCATGAACATCCCACTGTTACACAATATCTCAGCCCTCCATAATTTGTCGGCATTTCCTGTTGGCTGAACCAAAATTTCATGTCCTTGTATTATCTCGCATTTTTTCAACAATGTGCCTACTTTTTTCCTCGAGGTGGCGTCTCTTTTCTTCTAACTTGTCTCCCACCCTCTTCCCAATTTCCTTCATCCTAGCTCGCCTACCAATTTTCTTTGGTTTTGCATCCTCCTCAAGAGGAATTGTCTCCTCCACTGTTGTTACTATGGCACTAGAGGATGAAGTCGTGGGAGACTCCACTCTGCTCTGATCACAGCTCTCTTGTGTTTCATTTGTCCTTAATAGCAGCATCTGTAACTCCTCATTTATGCTATCAGAAGAAGACTGTCCATCAGAAACTGATGCAAGAGACCCACCATGAGAACTAGAAAACTCGGAGATGGGTTCTTGGGGTGGCTGCTCAGCTTGTATTACATTCTTTTCTTTCTCAAGCTTGTCATCAAGAAAAGCAGGACCAGCCTTACTTCTGTTGTTACCATCAAGCTTTGTTTTAGCTTCCTCAGGTTGGTAGTTTGATAAATCAAGACCTCTAACATCCAAGGCTTCTTGATTGATCCATATGAATGGTGCAACTTCACGCGGGACCCAGTCATCCTTTTCCACTAACATCCACGGAATACATAAGCTTTCACAGTTTGGCAGTACTAAAGTTTCGCGAATTGCAGCCTGCAGAATGATACCAATGTCAAAATTATATGAGGTTTTCTAGATGTAAAACCACATCATGCCTCCTGGAGAAGTGCTGAAAAGCCAAATGTATGCCATGCATGCAAACAGATTCTACCAATAGAATCACTAGGGAATCTAGAATATAAATGAACATAGCAATGAATCAGGAACCCATTTGCTACCTTAAATCGATTGCCAATGAGCAAAGCAATGTGGCTATTGGTGATTTTTCGGTCCCCAACTGAAGACTCCAAGTTCCAATCTATTTCTGGCATGGATGTGAATCCAAACCACAACTGGTCAGAAGGTGGTGGCTTAATATGTAAGCGTAGAGTCCCTCGAAACGATGCAACCCTTATTGCCAAGGAGAGTGGCACCTTCATGAAAAAAAAAGTGCAAGTTTTGTAAGTTACTCTGAAATTGAATGTACTGTGTCAAAAGGTCTAACCAAAGTTTTGCACATTATAACAGTATAATCCCAGCCTTCATGAAATTGGCATCTCTACTCATTTTCCATAATGTAGCACTAGCAAACAGCAGATCATATATATACAGCATTGTTATTACTCAGTCAACTTGCTGATGAAGCAGCGCAGCGCTATATCACTTCCAACAAGAAAGAAAGTGAAGCAAAAAATGGAAAATTATAAATAAGAATGGAAACTGTTGCACTGATACTTAACTGAAGCAATAATAAAAACAATAATTTCACAAAAACGAAGTCAACACGGATACAGAAATTACATCCAGCAACATATTCACCATGAGATCATACTTCCGAGAAAACATACTAAAGTATCATTTACAAGAAGAATTTTCCAAAAAATAAAGGATTAACTAAAAGGGAGGTATGAATGCTGGAGAAAGTCACTGTCAAATTATTAAGCAACTGGGCCTATTTCATCTACTCAGGTTCAACTCAATTGACTGATTTCCTTCAGACATGAATTATCAACAAATTGAGAAATTACAATGAAACATCAGAATAGAAAATGCATAATGACTAACCTGTGAAACTTGGTCAGCAATAGAATGAAGGATGGCCTTCCACCTTGACACATAAGATGACGTCCAACTGTTGCTCCTTGACTGTTTCAACCCATCTGCAATAAAAAGGCAATCCCTAAACATAATATATAGCTTACAGAAATAATTTTACAATCCATTTAAGCATAACGAGTATGACTTCTTTCTCTGGCAACTCAGAGAACCAAGCATTTCCATGCCCTATTGGAGTACATACATATCTGCGAGAATGCAATTTATATGGCTGCAAGATTATTAAAAAATATTTACCTAAAAAAAGAGAAAGATGTCCAATTTTTAAAGGGTTTCTTGATCATGGTGCTCCAAGGTAACATAGAAGACTCATGATATTATATCAGGAAAGGACACAGAGCAGGGTCAGAGAATTTTGTGCATGTTATAGGTGAAAAAGAATAAAAACAAAGTTTTTTATTTGACATTGATTCATTGTACGCATTCACCTGTAAAATATATAATAGCTATAGCACCACAGAAAAATAGGTGAGAATCTACAGGTTATAGTTGTTGGTTTCATGGAATTTGAAAATGCATTAACACTTCTAATTATAGTTTAGGTACTGGATAACACGACCAAACAGCCTATGAAACACCGAATGTGCTAGCAATCATCTTTAGGTCTCTGCAGAAACTGAAGGAAAACAGTTCAGTTTTAGAAAACAACATCGCTAACTCATTTGCAGAAGTCAAGAAACCTTCTTTCATGAGCAGTGATGATGTAACTTTCATTAGGTCTGTTAGAAAAGAAAACTTAAGCTTAATTAAGACGTGATAGCTTTGGATCTGAAATAAAGCAAACTTGTAAAGGGGCCTAACTGGCATATCCAAATAGAAATTGGGTTGACTTAAGCAGGTCAACCATCAGCAACTATTTTGATTGGTAAACTTGTTGAATCGTATTATGGCACGTCTCTGACACATGTGCATGTGCAACACATTGATCCTTAACTTGGAACGGGTGTCATAGAAGGTGAACAGAAGGACATATCAAGAACACGAAATATATGCATGAGACCATACTCAAAATGCTTAGAATAATCATAGCAAGAGTTCCAAGCTCTCTTCCAGAATTCTGATAAATAAATTGCTTCTAAAATGTTTAGGATGAGATGCCATGATATATGTCTTCCTGCAAGTGTATTATATTAGTTGATGAGTTTAAAAGAACCTAAATAAGAAATGTAATATCTTGGACAGTGAGAGTTAAGATTTCGTAGACTAAGTCAGGGTATACAAGAAAAATGAAACAAAAGTGAAAGCTGATGGCCAATCGATATGCTATTGCAATGACTTTATTTAGCCTGGACCTGATAAAAATAGGGTTAAAAGAGGCACCATGATATATCTAATGCAAATATGGGAATAGAGTGGTAACATCGAATGCAGTTTAGGCACTGCATGACCATATCATACCATTGAGAATGATATCAAGGCCAACAATTTTTCTGCATCAGAATGCAGTTATGAAACCAGCAAAAACAACAATTGTTGACCTCAATATTTTGTAAGAATGGAAGGTTACAAATGAGTAAAGACGAGACTATAATGTTTACCCCATCGAGGATAAAGCTACAGAGAATTGACAAATGGTAAACAATAACATTCAACAAAACACAGGGGAGAAAAAACTTAATATGAAGAGAAGCTCAAATTTGTTTTTAAGATTAAAGAAGAAGATAGCCTAGTTGTAAGTTGCCTTTATTCCTTTGAGAAAAAAGCGCAAAAGCACCACCTAGATATAAGTTGTAATAAATGATAAGATAAACTTGTGTTGAAGGATAAACATTTTTACAGTAAGAACGGTCAATAAGTTTATAAACAAATGACCAATAATTCAGGAAAGATGGTTATTTATGAAAGCACTATGGAGAAAATTTATAAATTATTAATCATTAATCAATATTTTAACACAATCTTTAGGATTGAATTTCCAGCTCAGAGCTTTTGTGTTCTTAATTGGTTATACAATTAATTTTAAATCATTAAAAGAATACCAAGGTTTATGTAAAGCTTTAAATGAAACACATATTGCTTTTAAACATGAGAGTGGGGATAAAAGTGAAAGAAGTAAGAGATACCATATAGCACTTTGCATTTGCATGTGGAAGCTGGTATGCAATGATATAGGTTTCCACAATTTGGGATCGTAAGAAATAAAACAAATGCAATAGAAGGATAATTAAGTATTGCATTCATTGGCTGAAAGTTTCAGGAAGGTAGGCCGAGTAGGAACTCGCCCTAAGGAAAAACAATAGCCTCAAAAAGAGAATCCACATGCCAGGAAGAAGAAGATAAGGGGGAAAAGAGATTTGTGGACGAAGAGAAGGAAAAAAGAGATTAAAAAGGACTAGACGAATGTGTCCACTAACATTAAAATCTAAAAATTTTGATTGATCACATTATTCATTTCATAAAAAAAAAAGATAAACGTATCTCTTATATTAAATTGTAAAAGATATTATAAATTTATCTGCAATTATTTACTAACATAGATCTGCCTAATATCTGTCATATTTTGAAGGAATAATAATGATAAGATATTAATGGTAAGATGACTTTCATTCCTCAGAGGTGCAGCTACAAACTCAAAACTGATGTGCAACAAGAAGCACGAATTATTTATTAACCTACAGTTGTTTTTCCTCCTTTCCTTCTAGAAGGTTTACACATTGCAGTCTTACAAAATGTCTTCTAATGAAAATTTAATTGAGATGACAAAAAATAACATATATTTGTACTCACCTACTTTATCCCCTTCATCTCTATTATCCACTCTAGCAGCTATGTTATTTGAAAATTTTAACTGATCTCTATAATGCTCAATACCCTCAAGAAGTTCTGAATTCACTTCCCCAGCAGAAGTTGGTTCCAAAGTTGTATTTATTATGTCCTTTTGCAATTCAGGTTCACAAACTTCAAGCCTTGTCTCAATGTCCAATATTACACCACCAGCATATTCAATATCAACTTCCATAGCCCACACCTCGTTCAAGTCCATGGGAAGAACCCTCATTTTATGAATATAAGGCGGAATATTTCCAACACTTAAGCCAGTGCATGTTACTTCACCAATGTAACTAGGGGTCCTCATATTTGACAATGTTCTCTGCTCCCAAAAAAAGGAGAAAAATTAGCATCACATACAAGGTTTGAGAGAAAGGAGGGGGGGGGGGGGGGTATTATATTGATTACCTGGATGCGTGTTTTTATGGCATTATGTATATCAACGCTTTTTTTGGCATCAAAAAACAGCCTTGAAAACAACAAATTCCAGCAAAGTGTACCCTCATCACTGAGAAAATTCTCATCACCAACTGCATCAGAAAATATGGGAAACAGGCTTTTGTTACCCAAATAAGCAGACCTTGGTGAAGGAGGTTGCACCGAATCTTGCAAAGAATTGCTCGAAGACCTGTCCTCTAAAGAACTTTTTAAAAGTCCATCTGTTAATGATGCATCATTCAATGGATGAAACTTATCACCAATCCTTCTTTCACCACGGATGGATGCTGAAGCTGAACTTGCTTTACTTTCTACACCAGTCTTTGTAGTTGCCTTCTTTGCAAGCTTTTTCAGAAAAAGACGAACTCTTGAAGATCCATCGATCCTACTTGTTTTATCTGTAGCCTCACATAAAAGTGCTGAAGGCTTGAGAAATGAAGGGTATTCAGCATTTAAGGATGCCACATAATTGTGGAACTCTTCACTCAACTGCAAAAACCAGTGCCACTTTCCCCCAACAAGACAGGATGCAAGACGAAGAGCTTTGCACCATGATTCCTTCTCCCAAGAAGTGTCAGCATATAAGTAACACATCTTACTTCCACTATAAATTACTGAGTCCTTGCTTTCCAATTTAATGGGGTACCTTTTAGCCCTAAAAGGTGTTCAGAAGCAAAATTAGGTACCGAATGTATATTTGTCACCAGCACTAAGCAACATATTAAAGAATGCATGTTGGACAGACAAGAAGCATGATGTCCTCTGCACAACTGTAGGGAAGCCAACAAACTGATAGATCATATTTAGTAATAAAACAGACATGAAATAAGCCATTCTTTATCAAGGAGGGGACAACACATCTATCTAGGGCATTAATATGTGTGTGTGTGTAGAGAGAGAAACAAACTATGCTCCTCTCAAGAAAAGAGAGTATCTACTACTCTCAAGTCCAAAATCAACAATTGAACAACTAAATAAAACTACACCACCGATCATGATCTATATTACCAAAAATGCCTAGAAATCAAAATCATGTATTTTAGTTGTCTCTAAATGTGCATTAAGTGGGTAAAAAGTATATGGTTAAAATGATTTGAGAGTATGTTTTTCTATGATCTAAACGATAAAATTTATTAATTTCAAATTATACATGTTTTAACACGTCCAAATCATGATCAATAATGTGGATTCTTCTTCATACTTAAATGCTTTATCGTGTAATTTGATATACTTAAAATGAAAACTGTCCATTTTTTTATCTATTTGATGCATTGGTTAGAGCACCAAAATGCATGATTTTTGGTTTTTAGGCATTTCTAATGGTACAGAATAGTTAACATTGTGGATCTTTGATTTGACATTGATCTTGGACTTGAGAGGAACATATTCCCTCTCCTCTCGAGACAGAAGCAAATTCCTTCTCCTCTCGAGTGGAGTATAATCCATAATATATATTATTATGGACGATATAATAAATACAAGAAATTGTACATTTTCAAATAAAATTCAATAGTCATAATTTGCAAAATATATAATATATTCTTCAAGGAGAGAAAATAGCATGTTTAAAAAGATCATGACAAATTGTGTCAAAATGGCAATTTTCTTTAAGGAAAATGTTTTTTTACATAGCTCTCCATTTTCATGAATATGGGTTAAGAGAAAGATTTATTATGTTAGAATATCTTATAAGAAATTTAAAAATACTAAAAAAATATATCTAGACTAATATGCCTATTTGTAGACATTGTAATATACTTCAATCGGAAATAAATAGCAGAATTTTGTTTAAATAGCAGTGTAAGAATGCGCCAACATCACGACTCTGAAAGAAAGGCATTGGTTGTATACGACTCACCACTTTCGTGAAGATAAATTTGAAGCAGAAACAGCTACTACTGTACAATCCAGGAGTTCAATGGTTGCTTGAGAACCATCTTGATCTGACAAGATTAGCACATGATCTTTGATTTTAGCAATTTTTTTGGCAGGGAAAACCTCCACAATGTTTTTCTTATACTTTTGCTCCTTGGACCCTCTTGTAGGTGATCCATCAGTATTAACCTTTGGAACCTTCTCTTGTTCTAATACCCACAGTACTCCCTGTGTATTCACAAATTGACAAAAAAAAAAAAGAATGTTTGTTCACATGCACATGTAACACAACTATATGAATGTATACAGAACAACAGTTAGCTAATCGCTGCTGATCATATTCTGTTGACACATAAATGAACTCACCCAGAATCAATGTCATTTTCTTTTTAGCATAAATGACAAAAATGAAATCAAATGCATGATAGAATATTTTTGATTGCCAACCTCAGGAGATATTATCACAAACTGCCTGAAAAGCTTAACAACCCAACATGAATCACACATAAAGAAGCATGCTCACCAAAACTGAGAATGTCAAATAAAATTCATGGAAAAATAAGATTCCTTCGCTATACAAAAAAGGGTCAAAGAACAGCGCACAAGAAAGCATGTAACAATGTCAATGGTAATGATTATCAGCATAACTAAAACATATTATTAAAACATAACTCCAATTTCATCATCATCACATAGATATTATAAAATATAAACCACGTAAGAACTTGATGATGTCAATGCAGTTTCCAAGCAATCCAAGGTAACCCAGCATGAAGTTTTGATAGGACTTTCATGAATACCGAATTATAATAAATATAATATGTTTTAACATTCAGCCAAAATGATTAAGCTAAGTTTTTACAAAAATCAAAAATAAAATCTAAAGTTAACTTATAGAATATATGCAAACTAATTTGGGTGGAAAGGACTGAATAAAAAATGAGTTGATTTTATATCAGGTTATTTAGTGGATGAATGATAATATGGACTAAAACTGGCACATTAAATAAAGAAGCAACCAGACAGGTTTTCAGATTATGGTTAAGCAGAATAACAAGCCCATATCTCAGTATCTCACATCTTATACCAAATTCTACAAGGTTTAATAATTCTGACATGCCAAACACAGTGCGATCGATTATTGTCCTTGTCAACAAACAAGACAACAAAACTAAAATATTAGCAATAAGAAAAAAAATGTTACCTCTAGTTTTAGAAGTGCATGACCCTTAAAAGTTGAAATAAAAGATACGGAACCCACTAGTTTTCTTAGAGGGTTTTCTGTTTTTCATAAAATATAGCAATTTTCATAAAAGATTCTCAAAAATCAAAAAATCAAAATACCTTGTAATCAACACATAACTATATATTTTCCTTCAGTGCCTCCTCTAGTTGTCTAATTTGGTCTGATGTTGAACAACCGACCTTCGCTACTTATTTATACATTGAGAATACGCCCTGCGGTTTAAAGCTGCCTCCCTCGTAAGAAAAATAAAGACCTTAAACCCTTCAATCCAAATAGTTGGAATGAGTCTAGTTGGTTGTGACTATCTTTTCCAGGTCTGTAACTCATTGAAGATGAAGCCACAAATAAGTTTAACTCATACGCTTTTTATGTCTACACTGACTTGTTGACTGTTGGTTGTTCCAATAACATATTCATTGGATGATAGGAATGGTACATTATCTACTAAAGACAACTTCAAGAATTTGTTTTTTTTTTTAATTCTTTATCATGGCTTCATGTAAATTTCAATTTGGACCAGTAGCAGAAAAAGAGGCCCTAAAAATTGTTGTTTGAGTAATATAAAGTTCATTGAAACTTTACTGAGAAAAAACATTTAACCACCAGATAAAATATAGTTTTCATTTTTGTTGGTTCTAGATTTTATTGAATTTGGGTGAAGCGAGATAAAATATATTTAGTCAATTCTCTCTCTCTCTCTCTCTACTCCCTTCTCTCCATCGTGGCATACATGTATTAGTTTTACAATCTATCTTCCTTCTATTGAATAAGAATCCTTCCTAATAGATCACACACTAATCTATTTATACGAAGAGAAGACAAGCAATAATTAAAGCAAATTTTAGAGTTGGGAAAAAGTTATTTGGCAGTCTCCTTTTCTCTCCTTTCCTCTCGTTAAGTTACACCCATCTTCTTCTATTCTTTCTTCCTCTTTTCCAGTACCAGTAGATCTAATATCTGGATCTATGCACATTCAGACCCCACAAAACAACCTAAAATCCCTTAAATCTCTTCCCTCAACTGTCCACATTAGCCCCAATACCATATTATTCAAAATAAGTACAATGCTGAAAACGTTAAATTCGTACTATTTCCTCTTCAATTTCTCTCCTCTCCTTTTTCGGAACCCAAAATGCTTCTAAATCTGACTACAGCAATAGGTGTTGCACAGTGCAACTAGGCGTTAAACTGTTTCTTCTATAATTTTCTTTATTGATTTCCTTATCAGCCTAGATTTTGCCTCAGCTCTATTATACATTAAAAATCTACACACCTAATCCCATCACAACTACTGTTTTCCCTTCCTTAAAATATATTTCATGTTTTGTAAAACAAATCCTCCCTTCACAATATCTTCCATAGTGAAACTCTAGCACTAAAAACTAAACCACTACCCTTCATAAACATAGACAAGAAAACTTTAGAGCCATCCAAGTTCAGAATATTACTTCTAGGCAATGTTTTAAATCCCGTGGGATCGGATCTCCCAGTTTCTCCATAGAAAGGGACACCCCACATCCCAACCCATCTCAAGGGCTATCCCAGTCAAGCACCCTAGTACGTACCCTCCATCTCTCTACCATTCTTCTTTCATTTATTTCTTTCTTTTTTGATCTCTTTTCTTTTTTCTTTCCTTTCTTCATTCCTTCCATCCTTCTTTCCTTTTCTTCTTCTTTCTTTCTTTTCTTTGATTTTTTGATTTCTTCTTTCCTTCCTTTCTTCCTTCCTTGCTTTCTTTCTTTCTTCTTTCTCTCTTCCTCCTACCCTCAGCGTGATTTCGCCCAGCATAAGTGGGTTTCAGGGTCCAGCCCCTCTCCCGCTTCCCGTTTTGTCACAGGCAGGAATGGGCTGGATGGACGAACATCCCCATCCCCCAGGATTTAAAACCATGCTTCTAGGCACATCCTTCACTCTTCAATACCAATCAAATGGAGGATGGGTAAAGCCTAATACATACTAGTTGCACTGGAAAATGGTCGTGCCATTTTTCCCCTCCTTTTCTCATTTCAAGAAATTCTCCCTCTCAATCTCTCTCTCTCTCTACATTCTTTCACTTCTCCTACCATTATTTTCTTGTGTTCAATGCATTTCTTTCTTGTTAACCGTGAAAGTTCCAATGTTTGCCATCAAAACACACCAAAAAATGTATTCCCTACGAGGAAAAAGAAATCAAAATTAACTACAACCATGTTTTGACAAGCGAAATCAAGAATTTCACCGAGAACAATCAAGAATCTAACAACCCCAGAAACAAACATTAAGAATCTCAACTATGCAATAAAGGGGAGGGGGAGACGGGGTAAGAAACCTGACCTGCTTGTTGCACGGGTAGGTCGGCAAACGCTCGCTTTCGACATCGCGGCCTACTTCCCGCTCCGGCGGTTCGACGACGGCCCCCTTCCGGCGGAGCCGATCGATGACCCAAAGAACCGTCAAGCCCTCGACGACCACGAGGGCAGCGACCCCCAAGAAGAAGCCGAGCAAGAAGGAGACGAGCATGGCGGCGGATTACCAGAGAGAGGCCGCGGCCATAGACCGATCCAAAGATTTACGGAAAAGAAACGGATCGGGGAACAAACGGATAAGCATCACATTCGGATTGATAAGGGAGGGAATCGGATTCGCCGACTCGGCTTCTTGGGTAACGGACCCGGAAGGAGAAGATCGGATTTTAAAAACGATTGTTATATGTCTCCTCGGACGGTATCAGAGAGAGAGAGAGAGAGAGAGAGATAGAGAGAGTTGATGGGACGCGGTGGCGTAGCAGGGAAAAAAAGGTTTTGGAGTTGGAGACTTTGGAAAGCAGGGCCGAAGAGGGGCGTGAGAGGGGTTTAATATATGAGTTATGGTCGTCCAGCCGAGCCCAAAATTTGTCTGGTTTGGACACTAAAAATAGGCTCCTGGGACGAGCCTAGGCAAAAAAACAACAAAACAAAAAAAAGCCCGATCTGAGAACGGGGCAGAGCCGGCAAAATTAAAAAATGGCTCAGCCCAGCCCAGACTGGCCCAGATAATTAATTATTATAATAATGAAATCTTACACTAAATGTTAATGAATATATGAATATTAGATTTGTTGGGTGGGCCTGGTATTAAGCTTTCAGGCTAGGGCCGGGCCTAGACCAAAAATAGAGGCATGATGTCCGGGCCGCACTTAGGTATAAACATCAAGCCTAATTTCCAAAGTTCGATCAGCGCTAGTTGGGATAGGAGAAAGGGGTGCAAACGAGGTCGATTAAGTACATGCCCACATGAGTTCTCACATACTCTCCCCGTTTAAGCCCTGATATCATAGTCAACTCTAGTTTGGATGGAAAAAGGAGGTGCGAACGAGGTTGATTAAACACATGCCCACATGAGTCCTCACATATATTTTTCTATTTAAGCCATGACGTCCTAGTCAAGTTAAAGGTTCAAATCCAATCACAAGCACCACGATCGACCCATGGTCTGCGCTAATAAATCTGTGTTATAATGTCTCCTAGTTCACATAGGTTATACATTGGATCCACTCTGATACCATTTGTAACAACCTAGGACCACATCTAAAATGGCTAATCGGAAGGTATTATTTGGATTTATTTATTCTGATATGGGACTAAACACACTTCCGCACGAGTCCTCACAGGACCTGTCAGCATACCATATAATTAAACAGACGTAACCTCACAGGACCAGGTATTCAAAATAATCTTTCTAAAGTGCGGATGAGAGAACCAGACAGCTTCACACCTGAAGGGACGATTAGAGGGTTTAGCAGAATGCATACCTTCTATGTAAATGATCATAGGATAGTAGTCTGAGGTGGTACGAGGGATGTTTCCAACCACAGCTTATGGTAAAATCTCTTTCAACTTCTACTTTACTAAGGCTAGATCCAATCGAAGCAGCGTCTTAGCTAACCCTTCCCTACCATTGGTCCAAGTGGGGACTAGTTAGGATTTTTTCATCAAAATGCCACTGGGATTAGATGCTAAGGAACCACTAGACGGCGTAGCTTTAAGCCATAGACCATCCACGAATCATGCAATAGGATGTGAGTGTAGTGGAGAATTGCCCAAAAAAAATCAACTTTAGTTGTACAATGTACGATGGCAACAAGGGTTCCGTTTTGAGATATTCTGATCCATTGCAAACATCTAGAATACCTTTTGGTTCTGGAGGCTTCTCTCTATATCTTTGTTAAGAACAGAGGCCTCCCGTCTTGGCTTTTCCTATAAAGCTCTCTCACTTCAATGAAAGAAGGTACTTCAAAGGTCTTTATCATAGCATCTAGGTACAAGAATGTTGCTTTCACCCTGCCATCTACCCTGAACTGGTCCAAAAACACTCAAGTGTGTGATAGATGCCGGAATGAGTTCGATTGGTGAAAGATTTGTGGTGAACAGGGGTTTGGAGCAAGCGTCACTCGTAAAGAGAATCTCAAAAGCAAATAATTGCAACCTCATGATCTCCCATCCAAGTAACCTTGTAGCCATGCCTAGAGAGAGCCTTCAAATTCCTTCCAAATGGGTGGACAAGAATAAGCGACAGCATTAAGTTGAGGTGATAAAGAGAGCATAATTTTTGAGGAGCTAGAATCAAAGCTATCCAAAACTGTGTTTTTCCAAAATGGAGCAAGATTGCTCTCAGCTGATTTACCTCCACCAAATCTTGTATAATAGCCAAATATACAGATTGATGAGCACAATGATAGCTAGTATTCTGCATCAGCGAATGACCATTTGCTTCAGTTCCAAACAATTAATACACGAAGATTTTTATAAGCAGAAGTAAGCCTTCAACTAAGGATGCTATAGAAATGGCTTTTCAATGAACAGGTTTAACTAACAAGAACCTATACCAAAGCAAAAGATGATCATCTTTCTCCATGAAGGCCTGCCGCAGAAGTCGAACACCAACCAAAGATTCAAACTCTTTGATTGCTATAGAAGCACAAGGAAAACAGAAATGTGAGGATATGGGTCATCCATGCTGATGCTGATGGATATCCCACTTTCCGTTCATTTCCTGTCCCTCACTTTCATGCAACCAACATATGAAAGACGTAATCCAAGAGAGTATATGAAAAAGCCAGACATACAAGAAAACTTTTTTTTCTTCTTTCTATATCTCAAATTCAACAAGAAAAACTGTCAATAAAAAGATTAACGTGCCAAAATGCAGAAATTCATGATCTCTCAAAAAGGAGATGTAACCAAAACCTGCTTTCAGTTCTACGCACCGTCAGCACTTTTTAACTAAAAAAGCACTGATTTTGTTCCGCCATAACCCTCCAACCTACTCCGAAGCTAGAGTTCACACCTTTCGCAGAATTCTCGAAACTTTAGTAGGGCGATATGATGGCAACATGCAGCAGCCTACTAAGAAAAAGGAAACAACAACTATTTACATCAGTGAGTAGTGAAGAAGTCGAAGTCATGGTGATGAACTCCAAGCTGCCTCAACCAGGAGGCCGCAGCGCTGTAGAGGTTCCTGATCCTTTCATGGTCTGCACATTCAGGATTTGTCCAGATATTCCCCTGCACTTTGTAAGTGGCCAGTCCAAAGGGAGAAAGAGTGATGCAGTTGCTCCATTTCTTTAGTTCAAGTCCATTTTCTGTGGTAAAATGTACATCTTTCTCCATATCCCCAACCATATTATCTGCAAGTGCCACAGTGAAAAAGTGCATCAAAAGATGCATGGCAGTGATAGAACTTTGAATGCACGCCAGAACCAGCAGAGAACAGCTAGCAAGGAAATTTTTATCAAGGGGCAGTCATCCAAAATGACATGCACAAAAGTGAATAAAAGTAGACTACAAGTATACAAATATGTTCAACTTTTCCTGGGATTTGAATTCACAGTACAGTCAAAAATCCATATATCACAGTGATTGTTACAAAACTATGTTTTACTCTCTGTCCATAAAGACTAACAAGTTGGAGAAAAACGATAAATACAGAAAAGGGTAGATCTTAATTGCATCAGATGTGCAGGTGATTTATAAATGCTGAGATTGCAAAGGCTGGCAACTGTAATATTATATGAATGTGAAAGGACAGTGAATGAAGAGAAAGGGTGACTTCATGTTGAACTAATGCTACTTCTCAGTGCCAAATCATGAATATATGTAAATCCACGCTAGATACAGTATGAATATAATTTGAATATTCAGGATGCAGACTAAACTGGGGAAGTATGTTTCCACATAAAATGAATACGTATTGTAGCATATAAAAATGATACTTCATCATCCAAGAACTGTTCAAACGTCATCCATTATAGACAAAAGAAAAAGGAAAAAAACTTTTGAATTGTAAATATGATGCTTGGCCACCATATCCTATCATCTCTGTTCTGTTGTGAAGATAACAAGTCACTTTGTTCCTAAACAATTTAAAGCTCCCCATGTCATTCAACTTTTCTTGACAGCATTGGTGCAGGTACTGCTGTCAGACACATTATGACTACCAAACAATACCAACATCACTATGACTTCCCTTCATGTAAATCCTGAATCCAAGATCCTAAATTCAAATCTTCAAAGGCTTAAATACATTTATTTCTTTTGCTACCTGGAGCCCGCCAAATTAATACAATAGCCAACAAACATAAAGCACATTAAAGAGAGACCAGAAGTAGTCGGAGACAGATAACCCTACCATAAGGTCAATATAAGATATATTTTGCCTATAGTGCATGTTTATTTCATGAGCAAACTATCCCATGTTTCTGCTTATTCATTTATTAAATTTTCAAAATTATATGTGTTTTTTGGTTTATCTTATTGTAACTGCTTAAGAAACAAAATGAAAAGCTATCTAATGTGGGGCAGACCATTAACGTCCTAACAACATTCTGCATAACAAGCAATTATAGGGTCTTCTCTGGACAAACATGTTATCACTACACCATGATTGCAGCAAAAGCAATCAAAGTGTGGGGCAGACTATATTGATGCAGAGAAAAGACAATCTCCCTAACATCGGCAAAAAGATTATGTTTAGTCAATACTGAAATGTTAGGGATGAGCAAGTAGAATCTCTATGTAAAAACCAAAATAATTGTGGCACCAAAATTACTGACATAATAAGATTTATATTATTCAAAGATGAAAATTATCAACAAACACTAGAAGAATAATCAAATTCAACAATTAAGTGACGGGACATTTAGATACCAGAGTTTGTCAAGGTCTATAAGCCTCAGAGTGTATATGCTTAGATCCAGATGGTTAATGGAATACTGCTTAAGCAAGCATAAAAGCAGTGCTTGAATAGATTAAAATGGATACAGAATATTTAAAGCACATCGCAGCACAAAACTTCCGTAGACTTGCTGTTCACATTTCATAGTGCCTAACCATAATATTCCTTCAGTACCAAAGCATTTTACCATTTGTTTTATCATCTTTGTTCTTAACAAATAAATAAATAAACTGTCGGTCTCAAGAGACTCCAAACAGCCTTTAGGTTCCTGAACTCTCTTGGAAAATGTGCAGCTTCCTATGATTAATGCACTTGATATTTAAGTAGTATAATTTACAATGTGATAAATGCAAGTTGTGGTATCAGTCCAAAATTACATGAAACATGAAACTCTTAAAAAGCGTGACATTTGAAAACTAACTCGATTGATTTATAGAAAAGATTTAAAAAGTGAATAAGTTAAAACACAAACCAGTACTGCCCCAAAGCTGCAAGTCATTCCAGTATATTGAAGAAAGATGGTTCAAGTACCTTTAGAATATAAAACAAATGCACATATAAAGTTGTAGCTTTATATATGCAATTATTTATTTCCTCAGTTGCAACAGGATATCGCTTGCATATCTGAATTAGTAGAATTCATGCAACACCTAAACAAACAAAACCATTTGCTAGAAACTGGTAAAGCATTCAAAGCTTGTGGACAGTGATTAGTAAAGAATCAAGAATAGATGCATACTTGATAATTTTATAATTAATTTTCCTAAAAACAAATCTCATAGTTAATATCCCAATAACCCCAAATTGAATGAGTCTTAATATTGTACAATGTTTGCCTAAAGAACGAGTCTAAACCACTATTCAACACATCCTCAGCAGAAAAATAAGAGCCTGCTGACAGAAACAATGCAGCTAGTTGTTCGTTATAATTTTTTTTTTAAAATCAGAGCTGTAAAATCAAGCTAGAACATTTTTACCTCATTAAGTGCCTTATATCAATTAGAACATCATATTTTAAAGACTAATGGCCTCTGAGATTTTGAATATATGAATACTTTGGCAGGAAAAAAATGCCACAAATTAGGATATGCAATTTGCATGAGCAGCTACTTAATGACCGCAAGCATGGCAGAATATGCGTTGTCTTGAGCTAGCATTCACTGAGGAGGGAATTACATAATCACAGAGTTGCAAAATTGTAAAGTAGCAGTTGGTGGGTGTACATAGGCACCTGGGTAAAGTCTAGTGTCTAGGTGGCAGGCAAAAACCTCAGCAGCCACCAAGGTGGCAGTGGAAGAGGAAGGAAGGAGTAAAAAGAGGTGAGGGAGATGGAGGGAGAGGGGGAAGTTAAATATATTCTTTGGGACATGTATAAATATTTAATTTTATTCCGTCATGGAGGGTATGTTTGATCAATAAATAACATGGGAACCCATACTATTTAACAAGAAAATAAATTCCAACAGACTAACACAGCAAGTGAAATATAAATGTGACTTTGGCTTTGGCTTATTACATGTGTCTTAAAGATAAAAGTGATTCCTCATGTCATATGTTTCTTTTTTCAACTTCCAGCACAACTCTTATTTAGAGATTTTAGGGGCTTGCTTCTAGGTTTCATGTTCTTGTGCTACTATGACCTACAAGGTAGGTTTTCCTGCCTGATAATTTGGCTCCCATATATTACAGCAGGCCTCTTTAGTGTGAATAATTACCTCGGGTAGAAATTATGTATCAATCTAAATATTGTCTATATTAGATTGAAAGTGAGTCATAAATATGACAAGTTGATGGATCATAATTTAAATCATGATGCCAACCTCATAGATAAGTAACTTACTAAGGTTACCTCGTAGCAAAAAATATGAATCCCCTGGACAACTAAACATCATTTTTTATTTTTTTATTATTTTTGGTGATGATATGGATTTGATATAAATATCAATATTTTGAACAAACTACCGTTCAAAATGCATTGAGAATTTATTGTTTAAAAAAAAGCACTGCATGAACTTAATACTTCCACCTCTTGGGTGCTGTGGGCTATTTCCCACTCCAACTTGTCAAATGTTTTTCAAATATCTCCAAAGACGGCATCATTGGTTAATTTCTTTTGGCCTTGTCCTTGCAAGGATTTAAAACTTCAAATCCATTCCACTTTATCCAGGAAGCAGCATGTGTTACCATAAAGTTAGCCAAAGGGTTAACATATTAGACATATGATTCACAATTTTAATTGCAAAAACAAGATGGTTGAAAAATGCAAAATGAAAATTTCCCAGGAGGGGAATGACTCATGGATCACCTGAATAAAAATATTAAATCATCAACTTCCTATTGCACTGTTGGATGTTATATCAGCTTCCTGCTACCCTATTGGATAGATTGTGTACAAAAAATTGGACCTGTCTTAAACCATAACTAGAGCAGGCACAGAACTTTACATGACCATGCACGTAGCCAACAACAAATGCACTAAGTTAGCTTAAAAATTTCAGAGTTAAAGTTTTCCTAAAAACTGTTTTTTTCATGATTCTTAGACAGATATTTTAACAATCATAGAACAGTTTTGTCATCATAGATCACAGAATGTAAGATCATGATCAACTGATCATGCAGGTAATCATGAATTATAAAACTTTGAAATGATAAAGGAGAAATTAGCTCCCTATGTCATGACCATCAGATGATTGGGATGAATTTCAGAGCTCATCAAATCCTGAATCCCTGATGGCTATGATGAAGGCCAGGACGGAGCAAAAAAAATGACACAAAGCTCAGCAAATTTGGAGAAAGGATATGGGTGGATAAAGAAATTTATCATAAGTCCCACTAAACCTCGAAGCAGTTAGTGAATATATTGCCATATTCCTCGTCTGGAAAAGATCGTATGCCTCACTTTTATTTGTTCATCCATCAAGAGATGCTTGTTTATGAGTAACAAAATCTCACTAGGGCTGTGCTAATTTCACTAGGGAAGAAAAAATATACACATGCAAATGCTCATAAACAAGCATGGTGTAACCAATCTCACTTAGGGCTGTGCTCATAACTTAGGGAAGAAAAAATATCGTAATTCTGGCAGTGCTCATAAACTAGCATGGTGTAACCAAATCTCACTAGGGCTGTGCTAATTTCATGTATCGTTTCAGATCGTACTATAATTTTAAACCTTAAACTGCTGCGTTGAGCATCACATTCACATATAAATTCAGCTGCTTTATTATAATATTATGAGGATAGCTAGGAATATACACATGCAATGCTCACAAGGCATCTCCTTCCTAATAAATGGAACAGTCATGAGTATAAAAGAGTAAATTGACAAAAACTAAATGAAAAAAAAGCGATATCATGAGGTAATAACAAAAACAAGTGCACAAATTTCCATTCCTCTTGCCTCTTCCCTCCAACATGAATGCATACCTTGAAAAGCTGAGGAGATTGTATGATAAGTCAGAAAGCATGCAGACAAATCTTTGACATATCTACGGGCTGGAATATGATAAATAGGGTACCTGTCAAAAATAAATAAATAAATTTACTAGAAATCAATAAATTCAAATGCTAATCTGATTTTCATGAAAGGGACCATTACATACTATGAAAAGAAAAGCATATATTTCTTACATATCAAATCCCTTCTGAGAAATTTCCACAGAAAAATGCATGCTTAGTAACTCCCTATATCTTCTAAAGGCAACAAAGCGACTTACTCATGATACAGTTTGCATGGTATGTTATCAGTGATATTACATTGCTACAAAGATCAGGTGGTATTTCTACCTCAGCCATGGATTTTCGAATGACTTCTGTAACCCATCATTTTCAAAATTTTGCCTAGCATCTCCAAACTTGAAAAAGAAACAAAAAAAAATGAAAAAGAATTAAGAAAAGATGGGCGTACCATGCAACTGACATCCAGCTAGCAGGTGAGAGTTCCACACTCTTAAGGGTCATCAAACCCGGATAAGTCCGAGCTAGCTCAGCCACCTGACCAATGATACAATTAGGAAAATAAACTCATCAAAAACAGAAATTCATGAAATTAAATCAAATAGATAATCTTAGCAAAACAATCTGTACCTTGTCCGCGAGTGGCAGTCTTACATAAGGAGCACCATACTCAATATACTGAAAGCACAAATGACCTAGGTGTTCCCTAGTAGGCGAAGCATCCTGGTCGAAGTCATCCGATACAGCATCCCATGACCTAGACAGCTTCTCACTCTCACTGTCATCGCTGCAAGAATCACTCTCACTCTCTTCCAGCATGTTCCTTTATAAGAAAATCAAACTGCAGCTTAGTCTAGAGTTGCCTAGAATGGCTATCATCAGAAAAGGGTGAAATTCAGTAGGTGGGATCCGATTGGAGACCTTGAAGCCACAGGAGATTTGCTGGTGTAAATCTGGATTGCAGACAGGTAGGGTACATAGTACTGGACCACAGTCTCGCCATTGTTAAGGACAACTGGGACACCAGCACCATAGACACTCCACTCAGTATACTGATCCCAGAGGTCTTTGAGAGTGAAGTACTCCATCCTGTCCTTGATGACTGGATGCCAGAGGCTGTTCAGATCTCGAAAGCATGTCTGCAATGATACAATCTAACATTATCATTTCTGTAACTTCGTGAAAGTATCACAGGATTCAAAAAAACATTCATTGGAATTGAAGAAGAATAATCTAGAACACGGTTAGCAAGAAGTAATAACAGGAGCGATCCTTGATACATCATAAAAGAGAAGGTTATCAACTCAGGTCGTGCAATTCTCAAAGATACAAAAGAAAAAGAGAGAGAGAGAGGGGGGTGGCGATCAGCTTTCTCCTTTTTTTCTCCAGATCGACCTGAATCCATATTTCAAATTTTCCAAGCAAGGAAGAGGATCACAAATATAACTCAATTGTAGCTTATAACCTAAACCCATAAAAATGGAAACTGTAAAGTATCCATGACTACTGCATGCCCAAAGGATCTGCAAGTGAGCAAAAAAGCAACAAAAGGGGGTAGCCATTTCCACAATTCACATTCCATTATATCTGCATATCTTTTCAAATCTACTTTGTATATATAGATAGAAACACCTATAAAACAAAGATAGAAATTTTGGATCTATAAATTAGAAGCACAATGAATCAATTAAAAAAAAAAAAAGAGAAGCTCTTTTAGAAAAACAATAAAAGAAAAATCCATCGGGTGAAAGAGGCAAAAGATGATATGAGAAGTCAAATTAGAAACATAAAAAAGATGAGCAAACTGGTGGCACCACTACAGATTAAAAAGAACAAAAAACCGACCAACGTACGAGACAATTAGCTCAAATCTTAATAAATCAATTTAGACAATATAATATCCGACTAACATCGATAAAGAAAATACAAACGATTAAAGAAAAAGGAAGAACCAAAGAGGCACCTTTGGGAGAGAATGCGACGGCACGGAAGGGGTGGTGCGGGTGAGGAAGCACTGGAGATTGGAGTGCCTTCGCCGATCGGCCGCCATTCTTTTTCTTATTATAATACTAATATTTTGGTGTCCTTTTCCCCTCTTTTACTCTTTTTCTCTATTTTAATATCCAAATACCAATATTCAACACCCCTCCATATAAAATCAAACAAAAATACCACTATCTATTTCACAAAAAGAAAAAGAAAAAGAATAAAAAGATCAAGAAAAGCGCAGAACTTGGGAAGAACAAGAAAAGGAACAGATGAGAATAAGAAGAAAGAAGAAGAAAGGAGCAAATTTTGAGAGTACAAAAAAGAAAGGAGCAATCTCTCTCAAAACTCTCTCTGTTTCTGACCCTGTGGAGATGGAGAATGGAAGAAGAAGGAAGCGAAGACGGTAAAAATCTACGAATCACACCAGGGTACTCTCTCTTATACCATTTATTCAAGCATCGGATAAGATATTCGCTTGAATCCGCTTCCACCTCCCCTTCCAATTTAGAAAACTCCGCAGCACTAATCAATGCTTCCCCATGCTCCTCTCACCAAATATCTCCCAAATGCCCCGAAATTAATACAATTTATTCCTACTACACACCGCCTCTGGACTTCAATAAAGAGATAGATACAAAAATCAGAAGCACATAGACTATATAACAGAAGAAGATTAAGAGAGAATTAAAGAGACACAGAAATAAAGAGGAGAAAACTGAGGGCAGTGGGATTTATTCCGGGGTAAAAGGAATGCCGTTTCCACTCTGGAATCAGTTTCCTTTTTGCTTCGTTTTCTTCCGGCTAAGAACACAAGTGGCGCTGCTATTCCTAATTTATTCTCTGTCTATTCTCTATTTTTTTTTATTCCGGTTTTTAGCCGACGGGGAGAATAAGGTGGGGGTGTGGAGAGTCGGGGAAGAGACGGAGGCGGAGTTGTCCTGGCCTTAGCCTGCGGGCAGCCAGTCCCGATCCTCTACGATTCTTATATCAACCGAGATCTTACAATCCAATCATCCACCGTCCATTATCATGGGTCCCACCATTTAGCATAATTGCAATTGATGGGACCCACTTTTTGGTGGAGGCCGGACGTAACGCAGGCTGGAGAGGATCCGGGGCCGCGCACCGCTCGCTTCGCCGCGTGTACCGTGCATGGATTTCGGTGTCCTTTTCCTCTATCACTATGCATCCCCGACTTCCTCCGCAACAAGCGGGAAAACCGGTTCTTGGCACCAACGTGAGGGTCAGTAGTTCATAGGAGACTGGTTTTAGAATTCTCTGGGGACGTTTTAGGGGGACGAGTATTATTTTCTTCGTTTTAAAAGAAGTCTTGCGTGCTTCATGGATTTAGAGGGGCGGGCCGGCGGTTTTTGGTTTTCGTGTGCGGGGCTTGCGCAGCCTTGGACGGGTGGTTTAGGCTTGACTCATAACCCCCACATTTAAGGATGTGTCCATGGACATGGTGGGACATGGCCCATGGGGTTAGATCTTGATGAGAGTTCAAATAGGTAGATTGGGCATCCTTGTCCCACATTTCACCATCACAAGTATGAATTAGATGAAGGGAGTTAACAAAGTATTGTTACTATACCTAACAACTAACTATTATGTGTGAATCGGGCCGGTGCTATTAAATCTAGTCGTTATCTCATACATATGGCGGAATTGACATGTCACTCAACCTATGGCACAAGTGGATGGTTCATGAAATATGACCTTAATTTTTAATTTTGAGCCAATTTTGGTCCCGGTTTATTGTGTTAAAGCTGTGCCCTAACGAACATAGGGTCAAAATTATTGGATAAGGTTGTGCTTGGCATTTTTGATAAGGATGTCATTTTTGGACATCCAGATTAAACTTCTATGATTAGAATTTTTTTGTTGAAAGATGTTTCGACATATTATAGTTAATGTTTATATATTTATAAAAAATATATTAGATAGTTAGAAAATAATATATGCAAAAAAAAAAAGTATGTCAAAAATGACTATGTTAAGATGAATATGTAGTAATACAAGAAAATATAGATTAGAAATGAAATTATTTGTAAAAAGATAGAGATAATACTATTTAAGATAAAATTTAGAGATAGATGACTTTAGATATTTTAGACATGTATGATATAGGGCAAGGTGTGCACTAATATCAAAGAGTGATTTGTACATATAGAAGAAAAGAGGAGGTAGACTAAAAAAAACACATGAGATGGAGCAATGAAGAAGGAATAGATATATCAATGGAATTTGGCTTTACTATTGATCCTACTTGATTAAAATAATTGCTTCTTATGCCATAAAATATAAAGAACATTATATCCCCAAGTAGATAAGGTGAATAAGTTATAAAACTATGACCACATATTATTTTGTTTTTTAAAAAAACATATTCTCTACTAGCATTTTAAATTTGCCTTCAATTTATATTTAGAATTAGTATACTGCATGTTGTATGTTTCATCTCACGTAGTAAGTGCCCGCACGATACTATATTGAGGTAGCCTTTTTTAATATCTTGTGAGAATAATTATTTCCTTTCATATCTCCCATACATAAAATACTTTTTTTCCATTAATTATTTTTGTATTATTAAAAATTATATATTTCACATACTAATTTAATCAATAAATAAATTTTACTTGCTTTGCTAGAGAAATGCTCCTCATAAGACTTAGAAAGAGGCATGCTATATATGGACATACGTATAGACTAATAGCACTTGGAGACACTATGGGCCACATGATGCCCTGATGTCGGCCCCCACCTAACCCTTGCATTGAGACCCTACAGAAAAGGAAAAGTTGAGCATATTTGTATTTTATCTAAAGTCTAAACATTAGGGAACATAGATTAAGTATTACTTGCCTGATGATATGGGAAAAAATTATCCCCGGCATATCACTTTATAATAATAGTTCGACCGCTCAATATTGAAGGAAAGAACATTGAGTCCCATCTATCATAGCTTATAGAATTTTACATCGAACATAATTAATTTGACCCGAAGGAAAATGACGGCCCTCTACTTGAATTATTTTTATGTGCCATGGTCAAAGAAATCAATCAACCATAGTAGAATATTGTTGACTTATTATGTACATATAATCTTAATAAAGATATGAAGATTTCCTAAAGATCCTTCATATCATCTCATTTTGAGCTTGAATGCACATAAGACAACATTGTAGGCCCTCTCACCTTTTAAGTAACATAAAAACCCTAGATTCTAGAATAACAAAACACATGTTGACCATCTCCTCATAATCTTCTTCGCACCTACTGAAAACATTAATACATATAACAAGATCTTCCACTCTGTGTATTCTGTAACTCCAATCAGAAAAATCATATACAAGCTTCGTGCAAGATTGTGTATCTTGTTCTTCTTCTTTTTTTTCTCCCTCTCCTTTAATTTATTATGATTTTATTAGCTCCATCCCATCCATTTGGGTATGGCCTCCTCATGGGCAGCTTGGCCCTTCTCTTACATTTTAAAGGCCAATTAGTCCAATATACCACAAGAGTTTTTGACCAAATATTTGATCGTTCTATATTAATTGACTGGACCACTTAGTTCACTGGCTTTTTGTGCCTACTGACTGAAACTAAGGGGAATGGTCCCTTTTTTTTCCTCCTTTTCTTCTTCTTCTTCTTTCTTTTTCTTTTTTTTTTAATGCATCGGCTGCTCATATACGACGGATATGAATGCAGCCAATAAAATCAGAAAACAAAATACTCCATAAGAGCTCTGGTACAGACCCGTGGTCTGCTCAGGTGAAGCCTCTAGTGTGGTGAGCCATAAAGAAAGCCATCCAGTCTGTCCCACTGTTCGCCTTTCGATATACGTATGTAGCTTGATGGGAGTCGCCCTCCATCAGTAATCTATGAATATTGTAGAGCAGCGTGCGATCTTCGACTGAGCAGCCCCGACCCCAGATCCACTCAATCACCATGACTGAGTCTCCTTCAAGGAGAAGAAGGTTCGCGCCCAGTACCGGTCTCGCATAGGAGACACCTTTTTAGACAGCTCGAAGCTCGGCGCACACTAATAACGAGTTGAAGATCCGCCGACCTTCTACTGCCACTATTCTAGCATGTGGTTCCTGATGACGAACCTTACACTTCTGTCCCTTTCATTTTCAGCAATGCTGCCATCAAAATTTATCTCAAAAAAGTGAATGATTAGGTGGAAATGATCTCAGTGGAGGGCATACATTAGATGGGGAACAGCTTAGTGCTTGGTTCAGAGACGCGTTCATCAGCACGTTCCAAGGGGACATAGAGCTGCCCATGTAGTACTCTGCCACGTTGTGTCGGTGGCCGTACCACTGTGCTCGAAGAGTTCTCGTCAAACCTCACCGCCAAACTAATCCCCCCGATCTTTTAATAAAAGCGAACACGAGGTGATGGACGTAGCCCAAGGAAAGAGAAAAAAATGGTCGCAAGAGATTTCTACGGCCACAAGCCCTTTGCATTGGATATTGCCGGCTCGGTTGCGTCCAACTCCACGCCCGCAAAGGTTTGAAACTGGAGCTTATATGAAGGAGTACTTGGAAAATGGAATGACGTTTTCCCATGAAGACATGAAGAAGTCCAAAGTCTCTCTCTCTCTTTTTTTTCTTTTTTTTTTTTGAGATGAAGGAAGGCTTAGCCACACAAAAATTTATTCAATTGAGATAAATGAAGAAGTCCAAAGTTAGTAGATTTTGGTGCAATGTAAATTTATCATTGACACACTCAAGTACTCTGCCCACAGCCCATGCAAAATCCTTCAAGCATGGTGGTCCTTCCTTAGGGGGGACCTAAATGAAAAAAAAATCTCATCATAGAATCATAACTGCAAAAAATCGTATAGGATCAATGGCTAATATTTTGTCTGTAAATTTTTCTAAGTCTCGGTTTTATTTTCTTTGTATTCTCTTATTTTTTTTAACTTTATGGGCTGCACTCATACCCGTTGTGTGTGAACTGTCGTTGTACCAAAAAAAAAAAAAAACCTAGTTGTCTTTAATGAAAGTCCTTAAAAATATCCTTTAAAGTTGTGCTTTATGTGGCTGTTAATCACATAACATATTCTGCTAATTAGTATCAAGTTAATTTTAAAACTTATTTGTTCTAAATTTAAAGCATCCCTCCTACCCAATGATTAGAAAGCTAGCTAGCTCGAGTAACTATTCAGCACTTTCTAATTATCTTTTAAGCCATTGGATGTTAATTCAAAAATGAGGACTCGACAATCTGATAATATGTTTGAGGTTCGCGCTCAAGCTTTAGGAAATTCTGTAAAACCCTACCGGCTTTAACAATGTAATCCAATCAGCTTCTTTGCTATGTTTTTCATAGACTAGCCATTGATGGAAACATGCTATTCTAAACAATGGCCTTTAAAAAATGTCCATGACCACATTGGTGTTATCTGAGCTTGTCAACATGGAATAAGCACTAAGCTCATGTGCGTTGCTATTGATTGAATAGATATAATAACCTAAAAACACTTCTCTAATTAATTAAGGATAACATAATCATTAAAATCTTTGTAGTTATTTTAAATTAGAAAAAAGAAACATACTCTACAAATATCACTATCTTTCTTTCGAGCACTACGGCTGCCTCTAATGTATAAGAGCTACGATGAAAAAAAAATGTAATCGGATGGACTACTTCCATCATGCGTAAATATCACAATAATTAACAGATCGTCTTATGAGCTATGACGAAAAAAGAAATGTAATCGGATGGACGGAAACAAATCCTTTTTAACATTAGCAGACAGGGTCGAAATTAAGCATGGCAATGATAGAGGAAGATTAAACCAAGCATATTCCTCTGCCAAACTTAGTTGCTTGTAACCTCTGGTCTTTCTTTAGTCTTCTACAATTTAGTGTGGGACCGTAAGGAGCTTAGTGCTGCCCTGCAACACCGGAAAAGAATCAAATGAAGCCATCAAATTATCTCCTCCAGTCAAGCCATCATAGATAAGTGGGGACAAAGATCAAATTATCTCTTCCAAGACCACTTTTAAGTTTCCCAGAGGCCTAGACCTCCACGGCAGGGCGTGGGAGCTCCATGGGGTCCAGAATCCACAAATCCTCAAGCACGCCCGTTCGAGTACGGCAGTCAAATCAATTAAGTTACTAAGGTGGCACCTTGGAAAGAGACTAAAATATTAATATCATCAATTTCCAATGTAAACAGAAAAGAAAAAAGATGCAAGTATGGCCAATGGACCAGTTGGTCCCATCATGAAATTCAACAAAAGCTTTTATTAGGATAAGATGGAACCAATGCAAACAAAAAAACCCAAAGCGTTTTCTCTTTGATAACCTGACTTTTAGGAACCATGAAACAAAATCAAACTTGGGCTAGACTAGAAATGAGATTAGGGACTTCAATAAACTCCGCCCCATTGGGTATCGGACGCAACCCTAATAGGGTGGGATGCATTCTCTTTTTGATTACCTAACTTTTAAAAACTATGAAACAAGATCAAACTCGGGCTAGACTACCTCTACATGTCCTGTCTAACTCTACCAACCCCATTCTGTCTCGCTCTAAGACGAGTATGAAATAGATATGGATAATGATCTATCCGATCTATATATGATCGATTACCATTCATAAACAAAACAACCGGCGTTCCTTTGTCCTTATAAATAGCATTTGAACAAATTTTAGTGTTCCAAAGGTCCACATGAAAGTAAAATAAATCCAGAGCTTGCATGGAAAAACATGAAGCTCAACGTACGTGCTGGATCGTTGTGGGATCTCGAGACTTGTGTGGTGCAATTGTTGCATTGAAGTTCTGAAGGCCTACTGTTAATGCTGCTTGCCTGAATTTCCCAGCTAAGCTGCTAGTACTGTGGCTCGAATGGAGGCCTATGATCTAAAATTCCAGCAATAACTGGTAAATACAGGCAGCTTCGTCAAAGAAAACCTATAAAATTAAGAAGTTTGCAATGGATCGATGAAATGAAGCAGAATAAAACAAAGTCATGGTTCCATCAAAGTTGCAGTATTTTGACTGATCCTAGAGGTTCATACGATTGACTGGCCAAATTCTTCACCTTGGGAATTGACAAGACACAAGTATATGCTTGGATCCAAGAGACATCGGAAAGTGAAAGCAGAGTGGCCAAACTTCCGGACTTTGATTCGTAAAGCAGCCTCATCCTGGTTTTGGCATCATATTTCCTTATCCTAAAGGTATCTTCCAAACTCTGGAACACCAAGAAAAAAGAAACGTCTAGCCAATGAACTAATCTTGTTAGTATGACTTCCTGCTTTCAAAGAGAGGCTGCACTGAGCCAAGTCCTTGGCCAACTAGATTTAAAAATTAATTTGTACGTGAGATAACTATCTGCTTTAGGAATTGAAGGAGTAGACATGCTCAGAGCTGACCGGGACCAGATCCAAACCCATGGACCTATGGATTGGGTTGGTCCAAAAATAAATCCACAAAAATTCGCTTCTGGATTTGGTAGCAATAGTGACATTTATAGGGGGATTAATTTGAAGTATTCTACGCATGCTCTATTGACGGGAATAATTCTACAAGCTTAGCAGAAACGTACGTAAATAAGCTGGGACACTTATCTAAAATATTCACGTTTCTTAGGGGTTAGGTGTAATTTTACTCTTAGCAAATTTGAACTAATCTCCTCACGTCGCGGGGGGTCGGGATTAGCGCATCACTCATACGTATAGGACACATCTAAAATACTCGGATTCTATAGGGAGATATGTGTAAATATGCTTCTAGCAAATAAGAGCTAGTCTCCGCAAGCCATTCGCCGAGACTAGTTCAAATGTAAATTATAAGCATTTTCACAGTTAACCCCCTGTCAAATAATATATTATTATAGTTTGAATGCTTTCTTCCCGGAAGCAGGATCAGCTGCCAACGGTGGACGGCCGAAGAAGGCAGCGGAGGCAGCGGCGTTGTTCGCCTTCTACGGTGGTGAGGTAGTTCTGGGCTTCCCCACCTTTGTATCTCTTAATCTTGTTCCCCCCGCGTTCTGTTCGATAAAATGTCTCGCTCTGGTAATCTCTTCAGTAGATTTCGTCTTCGAGCTTGTGTTCTCTTCTGAATAAAATCCTTATGAAAGATATCAGCTTTGTATTCTGACAATACTCATTGGTCACGTAATCAGGGAAGTAGGCGAGTGAAACCATTAACAAAGCGAGATTTACTAGAACTTCTTTATGTTTAGTTGGTCTAAGGATGCTGGAGATCAGCTCAATCTGGATGAGGGGTTCATATATTTACATTTATGCATCACATACTCATCTATAATATTCACATTTCTTTGGAGGTTACAACTACTCAGGCTTCTACTAGATTTGAACTAGTCCCTGCAAGGCTAGCACCAGTACTTGTTCAAAATCGAAGCAGTATTATGTGCATACGCCAGAGGCCTATCTATAATTAATACTCAAAACTTTTCAGCAGGTTAGTTAATCTTGATTCTGCTAAGTATGAATTAGTCCCCGCATCACGCGTTCCAAGACTAGTTCAAATTCGCATGAACCCCTTCAAAATGTTAAAACTATTGCGCTTGGAAGATTTGGCAATCAACTTGCACATGAAGAAGGCTTTTGTTTCATAACATTACACTTCAAAACTTCTCTGTTTAGAATGCAAATTTTGTCCTGGCCCCAGTTTGTGTTTGCTCAGCCTTGTGAAGATTTTTCATTTTTCTTTTTTTAAAAAAATTCAGTATAGCCCCTGTTGGCAAATTGATTAGCAAATATCTGGTTAAGGATCTATATTTTTTTTTGGTTATAACTAGATTATTTTTTCAATTATGTAGTGGAAATGCATGTTCAAGTCTCGGTGATACTCGAAATTAAAGGATATAGAACAGCAAAGACCAACTGACAACGTGTAATTTGCTTCATTTTTGACAAGGTGCAAATCTTCTAGGACGCGGGCAACAATTAAAAAAATTGAGAGAAAACTAGGGACCGGAATCAAGTGTCTATATATGGGAGTTTGCCACTAGAACATGCTTTCACCTGAAACCAGATTACAATGTCATATACGGCACAAAAATCGAACTGAAGATCCTCACTTGAAAAAATGCAGCTTTGAGTGGTTAGCAGAGGTCGCTGTTTGTTCTTATCAGGCATTAGTGTCTACAAACATGAATTAGTGGTCTATGAGAACAATTATAGTCATGAACTTTAAGAAATATCATATAGATTGTTGTGGTTCTAAATCGGAAAATGCAATTCTAATGATTTTCCTCATCAAAATGTAAGTCTAATGGGACAAGCAAGCAGTTATGGCACCACCAATGACCTGGCCTGCATACCTCCTTCCTTGCGTGCAACTTCATCCTACCAACTGCTCTTCCCTATTAATTGAACTCACACATTTAAGCCTCTCATGCATTTGGCATTCTCCCCTATAGTTCACACTGTCCATGTTCATCAGCACGCCACTTCCATTTCCTGAATTTGTTGCACCATGCCATACTACCAGCTCTAACGGCATCGCTTCATCCCTATATATACTTAAACCTACTCCCATGGCATCAGTCATACCAGAAAGAAAGGAAACCAGGAGAAAGGAACAAGCAAGATACCAGCAAAATGAAGAGCTCTTGCTTACTGATCATAGTTCTTCTTGCCATTGCCGTTGTCAATGCTTCCACGACGACGGTGCACGAGGCCTCAGGCAGCATACCTGCAATGGTGGGAAGTGAGAAGAATGTGCTTGCTGATGAGACGAGGACTGGGGAGAGAATCCAAGAAAGCAAGCAAAGTTGGAAGGAATGCATGACCCAAGAAGCGTGCCACAAGAAGGCGGCAATCTGCTCCAAGAAATGCACCAACTTGCCTGCAAAAGACCACGAGAAGTGTATTGCTAAGTGCAACAAATGTGTTCCAAAATGCTGAGCATTTGGTGCCTCCCTCTTGAAGTTTGGAGTTCTTAGTCTCTACCTTGTTTTCACTCTCTTGTACTAATGTGCGTGCTCTTGCTCTCTTCCACCTTTCCTGGTCTTTCTGTAGTTCCCTGCAACAATAAAGACAATTCCTGTTAGGGTTTTGTTTTGTTGAACTCTATCTTTTGTTTGGAAATAAACATGGAAGTTGGTTTCTTTTGAACTCTATCTCGTGCGTTTGGAAATAAACATGGAAGTTGGCTCGTGTTTTTTTTTTCTTTTTTTGGATTTCACGTTACTCTAGTGTGGATACATCTTTAAAAAGTCAAAAAATAAAATATCCCTAATAGTTCTAGGGACACATGCATGAGAAGACCAGAAAAGTTTGCTAGAATAATAGGCCATATAGGAGGTCATCCAGTCTGAACTTCATTCTCCTTCCGATAAACGTGGTTCGCCCTAAAGTAGATGCAATCTCTTACCAAGCGCCGGATGTCCTAAATCAGGAGATGCGACCCCGCCTCCCTAGCTCAATCCTGAACCTAGCCAATCACCATCGCCGAGTCACTCTCCCCAGTAAGATAGCATCATCCCTTAACATGCGTCGCACATGGCTGGCAGCCCTAAAGGCTTGTTTCTTAGAAGCACCTAATAGGTGCTGATTTGAGTTGGGCCTTTTGGTGTAATTTGGTTCCTTAGCACTAAGCATATGGTGAAGAATAACCGGAAGGCACCATGGTATTTAAGATTTCCTGTGGACCATATGATATGGTAGCAAATCAAATAGAACAGTGCATCTGGTGATCTGGGCATATCAAGATATCAGCTGAGCTAACCAATTGTAGCTGATTTGTTGGCTGAAGAGGGGTTAACAATTAATGATCTGCTCTTTTCACCTTCCATGCGCCTTGCCTAATGGTGGTTGATCTCATTTTTACCATGTCTGTCGTTATTTTGATATTAGCCATCATCTTTCAGCCAAGATCTTGGAATGCAAGTTTTTTTTGAACTTTCTCGAGCCTGTTATAGACCAAGATAAACCTTTATCTCGGTTTAAGTTCATCCCAGCAATCGATCACACACTAAGATTATCGAGATATAGGCAGATTTTGAGCAGGATTAATATTATTGTGCATATGAGCTTTGTCTTTTTTCCTTTTTTTCTTGGGACATGTTATGTACCACATATTTAATTTTTTTCTAAAAGAGTCATACACAATTACAATTTTTTCCAAAATACTGAAAGGTTCTTGAAGTATTCCTGAATTTTTCATGGGCCAAATGATTTTTAAACTATTTTGAATATTTGAGGTATGTGTTACTTATTCAATCTTCTAACGTCTAGATTTATGGATTGTGCATAACTAATTACCTTCTCAACCTTTTCTGCCAAACCAATTTACAGCGAAAAATTGAAACATCCTTTAATTTTACTTTTATTAAACTGATTTTTTAAAATTCCTACCAAACATTTGGGGAACTTTTTTCATACATCAAATTTGTACGAAAATTTCCTGCCATCGTTTGCCCACAACAATAACCCTGGCACACCCTTGTAATGTATTTAACATAAATAATGGTATATCCAAAAAATCACTTAGATAGTAGATTGTCGTTCAA
This sequence comes from Phoenix dactylifera, assembly GCF_051530095.1. Classification (NCBI taxonomy): domain Eukaryota; kingdom Viridiplantae; phylum Streptophyta; class Magnoliopsida; order Arecales; family Arecaceae; genus Phoenix; species Phoenix dactylifera. Next base: position 20,148,022 of record NC_143205.1, read on the forward strand.
AATTTTGCAGAAGTAGAAACTTTTATCTTGGAATTTCTAATATACTCTAATATTAAAATGTAGAAAAATTATCAAGTTGTTTAGATATAAAGATCCAAAACTCTCATATTTCACCATCACTAAAGCCAAAAAATAATCGTGAAACAAGTTTTTGCATCTTTAAAACATTCATTAGACTGATCCTCAATGATAAATCATAACAGCCATGAACATAACCAGTCATGTCTTTTGAATGAAAGCACAAAGCCTGGTCTTCTCTCACCCGCACTCCTATGATTCATGATGACTCGATGGATCATACACCCATCAAGCCGGAGAAGCATCATTCAAACAACAATGTTGGTTTTAATTGTAACCAAATCACAGGCGCAAGTAGATTAGCAGTGCACGAGGTCAAACAACAGAACTGAAACCTGCTATATGGACGTTGCTCTCCAAAACAAGCAGTAAAGATTAGCCTGCTTCCCCAACCAGATCTCCTCTCTGTACAGAAGCTGTTCAATGAGCTTCATAGGCTAACGCTTATGACATCATTTGACTCAAGGATGTAGGTTGGACGTTGCCGGAACTTCATCATGTCACTCAAGTCAAATAACGTGGATTTTTCATAGTTAAGGCATAGATTCAAACAATGTAAAAGACCTAAATAATTTCCTGAGTGGATGTAACATATTTAAGAATAAGAAACGATGTGGTTAATCCAGTAACAGGATGGAGAAAATCTAATGAGTTGTTTGCTTTTTTCCTTAAAATGCCCGTCAAAATCTCAGGATCAGAGCATCAATATGATTACCATACAACTGGACAAAATTGATGCTTTGGTGGGAGAGAACAAGTACTAAGGAATTGTGTCGTACTTATTCTTGCTTTCTTCATCTTTGGCATTCATATTAACCCTTGATAACTTCAGCAATCCGATGTGCAATGTACATCTGAGCTCACAGGAACATACAGTGCGATATCTTTGGTGAACATCAGCCTGTTTTGCAGAAACGTTAAGAGAGTGAACTTGAGATAGATGGTCAGGAATAAATAGATCAAGAGGTCATAAAGAATTTACCATTACTACACCGTAAGTAGGCTGTTAATGGGACAAAAGAATGATAAGAATGCTTTCCCTTTGACATATGAATATTTTAAGGTGACAAAGGTTCTTCATTTCATCCTTTTTTCCGGGCATAGCCTTCAAAATGTTTAGACCATTCCTTGTCCTCCCTGACAGCTTGATTCCAGCGTTTATTAAATTTTTCCAGCTCAGCTGTTGACTGTCTTCTGATCTGTTGAATGATAGCATGGAAGAATGATGACAGATTTGATCATTGTCGTAATGAAATTTTATCTTATTTTCTGCTGGAACCATGTTAAATCTACTGTTCTTACATGAGTTCTTAAATCCAGGGATTTGCTTGGTGCCTGTAATAAGAGAAAGGAACTGAAGTCACTTCATGATATAAGTCAACATTCATGTATGAAACAATAGGGATTGTTGTGCCTATTGAACTAAATCTCTGAAAAAAAGGGATAGGCAAGAGTTTCTTATATCACTCGAGGGATTATACCAAATAAGAGCACTTGGTCATGAAGTGGGCCTACTATTGGCTTTAACTACATGTTGGTTTTTATAGGTTTGTCTTGTTTCATCTTTACAAGACAGATAAGAAAGAATCTATTTTGTAACTAAAGGAATCTACAAAATCTCAATAAATCTCCTCTAAAAGTCTAATATGAAGCTATTGTTATGTATATTATGCGCATTCTATTCTTGTATGTTTGTGAATACTGCATGGGTAGTCTCTTGTAAGCATAATTACCCTTCACTGATTACCGCATTCACATATTTGCTACTAAACTTCTATGATGGCAAAACATGAGAACTTCAATTTGGGCATTCACCATGTATTTGCAGAACCTTGAAGATTGTTATCTAGCTATCATCATCTTCCGATCCCTGCTGTTGAATAGATGAGTACAGGCAGCCCCTACTCTCCCTACCTCCAGAGGAATATTTGTTGAAATCATTCATCGGGGTTCATTCAGGACTACAAGGGGTATTCCTTATTACCCTTAAAATCTTCAAGATTTGGCAGTTCAAACCTTTCCTCACTCACTGCAAATATCCGATCAAATTAAGAGATATTTATGACAGTGAATTGCTACAGGGGATTGAACATCCCCTAGACTCCTCACCATAGAGCCAGTTGAGATATCAGAACTCAGGAGTCACCTACCGACCATGAATTGTCCAATTCCAGTCTGTTCATTAATTTTAGCTTTTATTTGCTACACACTTCAAACAAAAAATGATTGAAATTCTTCTTTACTGCCTTTATGGCCATCCTTTTTTTGTTTCCCTTGTTTTACGAGTCAGGATTTAAGTCCGGGTGGGACAGTCGGATATACCACCATCCCAAGTGTTAGATGGGGCACCATCTTGAGTGAAAGGCTGGGGCTGGGACAGGACAAGACATCTATTGTCTCAAGTGTCAGGACAAAGTGCATCCTGTCACTGTTTGTCAAACCTCAATTTCAGCATATTGATAATATTTAATCTTTCAATCATGTTTTTGTGTTCTACCTCCTTTAAGTTCTAGTTCTCTTACCAATAAGTTCTAGTTTTCATTACACTGTCAGCATAATTTAATACTTATTGCCGTTTTTTCAAGTCATTTACCATATTTTATGCCCTGTTTTCTCTGCCCTTTATAGTGGATCCACCTTTTTTTGGTGTATCTGGCCAAGATAGTAGGTCCACTATAAGCAGCGAATTCCTAGGTGCAATCAACTACTTTATCTAGTCTTTTACTGTTAGAGCACATCTTGTGTGCATTTTGTTACTTCACTTGGACTGCTGCTGCCATCCTGCAAATGATTCTTCCGGTGCTTATTTTGCAGGTTATCATCAGGGCACTATTTCAGAATACCAACTCCAATATGGATAGTTTCACATGGCTCATGAGACGTGGAACTCTCTCAAACCTCTCGATGCTGATCTAGCTACAAGAAGTTGTTGTGGATGAGCTGTGGGTACAGGTAAGCTGCCTCCAAAAAAGAAAGATAAAAGGAAACACTTAGGAAGTGGGAGCACGGAGTAAGGTTAGCTATCAGTCACTCTACTAATTTTAATAAATTAATAAAGGTTCAAAGCGGATGCCTAGCTCTTAAGGATAAGTGACTAGGCAAAATCCTACCACAACTTCCAGCTTAAGCCCATTAATAGACAACTACTGCATCAAGATAAACACGTCAACTTAATGCAGCCTTTTGAGCAATGATAATTGAAAGGATCCAGGTGCTAGCGCCAGTTGGCATGCAGGTCAGACGCATATCATGCTACCACACATGCCACACCATGCTGAAATTGAGGAAAAAAAGAAAAAGCACTTAATATTTTTTTTAATTAAACGAGAAAAGAAAAAAAAGTGTTGTGCAGACCTGTGCTGGCGCCAATACAGGCCCAAAACAATACATGCAGATCAGCACAGACCAGAACTGGAAATTCTAAATACTGACTGAGGTGATCCACTGTAAACATTTCTCCCAGCCCTCACTTGCCCTATTAGGGATCTCACCCACTATTTCCCTCGCATGGCTACCAGAGGAGCAGCTATAATAGACATGTTGGCTTTTTTCAACACATGGCAGAAATAGCTCGAGTAGGCATGTCTACATTAGTGTTCTACAAATACATCTTAGATTTAATTTCCTATTCAAAGAAATTCTTCCATCTCTTATAAGCTTATTGTATTTCAACTGCTGTGCAACTTTAAACGATCTAGCGTAACATGATTTTTTTTTGCATCTCATGGCTTTACTTCTGCATGCTTTTGACTCCATTAATACTGTGCGCTCCTGGAAATCTGACTTTAACAGGTCATGCCGCTTGTTACTTTGATGTGCTGGATTTATGACAGTGTTCGAATGACCCTCTAAATTTCTCTTGCCGACTTGCGTACTGATGTCTCTCATTCAAGTTCTTTGCATGCTAACCTATACAAGCCAGAGTATCAGGAGATACCTTAAAGCTGGGAAAATGTATTGTGTCTCATCATCCATATTCTTGGTTTCACCTTTTTGTCACACTTCTATCTTAGCTACTACTGCTGGCATTTTTTGCATGGACAAGACTCTGACACTACACTCAGGATTATTCTTATCAAGCTATTGTACAGGACAAGGCCGCTTCCCTTATTAAAAAGATGAAGTGGAGATGCACCCTTTGCATAGATTTCAGATCTTGCTGCAAAAGGAGCAATAAAGAGGATGTTGGAACTGATCCAGTACAAATATGATATGAAAGCTTTATTGTGGTTCATCTAAGAGCTTCTACGTTGCTAGGAAAGAAAGTTGTTTCTTCTTGCATCTAATGATTGTGACTCTGCTAAAAGGTGAGAAGATTTCTTTGCTCAAAGTGAAAATACATTTTTCTCTTAATTTCATGTCATCAAGGCTATTCTCAACTAGAACAAGGGGAAGTAAGCGGATGGCTCTTGAATGCTTAATTCTAGTTTTCCTTCACTCAGAATAAGTGATGAAGCATCATTGCAAAACAATAGCAACATAACTAAATAGCTGACAGAACAAATATAACAAGTTCCATCAGCATGATCATGTTCAGAATATATGCAAAATATACATTTTTTGAATCTCATTTTAGAAAAATCTACTCAATAATAATTGCTTAAATAATTTTCAAGACCCCAAGAATTTAAATAAATCTCTTCAGAAAAAACAAAACCAACACTTTCCAGATGCATCTTTGCTTTAAATTTCAGCATAGAATCATAATCAAAGAAGGAAAGAGGGGGGAAAATATCTAATGATGACAAGGTTGAACCTTATTAATAGATGCTCCTCCCAAGGAAGGTATCCCTTGGTGAATGATGTATTCGGTGTCAATCACCCCGACCTTTTTTGTCCGATCACCCTGAAATTCCATGCAGTACTTTGTACATGTTTAAAATGCACTTTGTATATGTACAACATGATAAAACATAAAAGTAACATAGAGCCAGTAAATAACTTTCCAGAATTAATATTAAAAAGGATGAAGATTTCTTTCGCTAAATATTCATTTTCCAGATCACAAAAATATTTGTAGATCTAATATTAGCACCAGGCAGTTTGCTATATGCTTGATCTGATGTTCAGGTAAAAGAAATTATGTGAATAAACTAATGAGCAAAACAAGCATGACCATCTGCCAAAATCACATAAAAAATATTAGTCTGATAATTTTTACATAAATTAAGGCCATCCGATCAATTTATGAATACAATGGAGATGTGGTTGTAATTCTGCTTTTTTGACTGGCATAAAAAGCATCAATCTGATAATTTTTACATAAATTAAGGCCATCTGATCAATTTATGAATACAATGGAGATGTGGTTGTAATTCCGCTTTTGACTCATCTATAGGCAGTTATGCAAAAAATGAATTACAGATAAAGGGAGAACTCGGTGTTTGTTTCTGCATGAATATTGATGGACACAAGTATATATGCAAACTAAGGATCTCAGCACCAAGTGTAGAGAGAAGCGTAGGCTGCTTGTCTCTTTCTGAATTTATAGGAGACGGAAAAAGAAGTCTCTGTCTTCTACTTTTCTTTTGAAGAATAGGGAGAAGCCATGAAATTTTTATTCCAGAAACAAAGTATGTATACCTGAGGGCTAACAGACATGGAAGACCTAGCCCCCCAAAAAACACATAAACAAGTGAAGATCCCTTACACTATCAGTGCATTTTAGAAGTTCTCATGAACTCGCTTGAAAGTTTTATTGCTTGGAGGAGCTTCCACTTTATTCAAGGTGCTTCACCCCATAGGTCTCAAAATACAAAGCAGACCATTCAACATAAATCCTCATCAGGGCCACATTACCAGAGGATTTACCATCAAACTTTAGATCAAGCATCCAAACCAGATTACCAGCAAGTTCAATATTTTTAACTGTTTCTGTCATTATGCATCATAGAGAGCTTTATGAAACTTGAAAATCAAAAGTTCTGGTGCTTGAGCTTGATTGCACTTTTAATGAATATACCCACAGCCATGGCTTTGAACATAACGTGTATCAAGTTTTTTACTTGGACACAAAGAATTCAATTTTCTCGCCATATTAGTTACTTGGCTCATTTGGAAAAATGCAAGAAATTATATGATGCTCATTGATATTTTAACATTGTCTAACTATGATGATGATGTCTTCTTTGTCACTTTTTGACAGTTCTAGCAAAAGGCGAGGATTGTAGGGAACAGTTCCTCCAAATGGTACACAATGAACATGGACAACATAAATGCAAAAGCACATTGTATTACATTGACTTTTTGCGAACACTATGTTGACTGGAGGGCATTGCACTGTGATGATTAGTACTGGTTGAAGTCTCGAGTTTTCAATTATTTGACCAAGGAGGACATTCAAATTTCATTGAAAACATAACGCCAGAAGATATGTCAATTTTAAATTCCTGAAAGGGATCTTAGAAGTAGTTAAGTAAAAACATAAAAATCAAACATTCAATCAGTAGTGTCATTTATTTCATCAAATTATTAATTCACAGAATGAAGCACAATTGAAAATATTAGAAAATCACATGATGCTAAAATGAATAATAATAGATGGAGATTCAGATTGTCAGAAAGAGATAATATCCTTTGCAATAATAACAGACTATTAGATCAAATTCTTAGATGATTAATGCAATTTAACAAATGATGATGAGCTTAATCTCTTTATTTCTATCACCTGAGCGCAATATCCAAGCTTCATATCCAGCCCCCATCCATGAATCAGGTCATTCTGCATAACATCAAGTATCAACAACATTACACAACTTAACAAGGAAGACCGCGATGCCTTGAACTATTAAGGGAAAATAACATTGCAATATCAAGAAGAAAGAGTATTAGCCATGTTGCAATATCAAGAAGAAAGAGTATAAACCATGATAAAGCAAAGATCTGAGCACCTAGCACCCCTTAAGAAATAATTGTCCAAGAAACCAACTAATAGTTCTATTAAAGTTTCTATAACAACAGGATCATTATTGCCATGCCAGAGGAAAGGGCCACCACATCCATGAATATCTAATGTATGAGCTCTGAAAAGCATATGGTAAGATTATGTGCATAGAATAAACGGTCCAATTTTATCTTGTAGTGGATATTTCATTGTCTCAAGTTCCATTTTTTTTTTTTTTGATAGAAGTTCCTAGTTTCAGTTGCGTGCCCAGATGTGAAAAAGGTCCAGTTCACTTTTAAGTGTACTATCATTTGTTTGGAAAATGATGAGACTATGAAATGAAGAGTGATTTATGTCCAGTATCTTTTTTCCTGACATTTTCAGTAACCAAAACACCAATGCAAAATGAGCAAGATTTGGCAAGGGTTCCTTCACAACAATAAGAAAAATGTTTTGCTAATTGAGATGATAACTGAATACAATGTGGGGATGCAGAGCTCAAATAGCATTCTACCATGAATTGCAGTATAAAAGAGCAAGCTTGTAAATTGGCAGCAGCCATAATCTTAACTAACAGGTGAAGGATAATACTGTACAAAAGCAAAGACAGCAGTGAACTAAGATAAGTGGAAAAGGGAACAGTGAAGACCTTCCGAAATAAACCCCAATTCACCGAGCATAAACAACTGCACTGAAGTTTTATTGGAAGATGCATGTTAACAACTTGGTTCCACAAACAATCCAATGCCAAGGTGACTCTAGAATAACCAGAAATGTTTGAACAAGCACTTTGGTTTCAGCATTTGAATTCCAGCAAGAAATAAGGAAGCTATGTTCCAAAGTAATTAAAACTGCATTTATATATAATATTCAGGCAACTTCTGGAATCAGGGCCTAGTATGAGTTTTCTGAAACTTTGAATGCCTTGACATTTTCAAGTAATAAATAAGCAAGCAAAAGAATGTAGATATTTTGAACTTTGTACCTGGATGAGATGCCATACACATCTCCATGCAGCTCGAGAGAAAACAGGTGCCATCCCTTCAACCCATCTGGTACCAGCAAATAAATTGGTGGAATTTCAATCTAATAGAAAGATGCAAGAAATTGTTGGTACAATATCAGCCACTATATTCCCTAATATTTATATCATGATATCTAAGGAATGATGATGAACTGAGAGGTGCAGAAGATGGCAGACATCAAACCAAAATCCAAGAAAAGCAAAACTGGAAATCATATGAAGATGCCAATGGCAGAGTTGGTAAAATGGCTGAGAAAAGTTTGAATTCCACCTTTGCTGTAATAAAAGAAGATAGGGCTCCAGTCTGCCCCACCTCGAGTTAAAAATATATATATAACAATAAAAATCATAATTATTTGAGATAAAAGATTTTGCAACTCTATGGTCATGGATAAAATTCAGAAAGATACGAAAGGAAGAGGCCAAGAATTAATCAGGAGTACATATAAGATGTCAGTTTAATAAACATGGTTACATGCATGTGTTCAGGACATTGTACTCTTCCAGCAAATATATAGACATGCAACTACTTGAAAGGACAGCCCTCAGATGCATGGATCCATGAACAAATGATTAGTAAACAAGCACACTTAAATATTCTTAGTATTTGATACAACAAAAAGTTGTTACATACCTCTATCAAGTCAGCATACCAGATGATTATTAGAAAATATGAAATGGAGCACGTTCCCAGAAAATTATAGAGTAAACTATTTAGAATAACATAAGACTACAAGGATGGAGGTTATAGCATATGATAAAGAAATGTTTAGACTTTGAAATAAACAAAGGTTAGAATAGCATAACCAAATAATCTTTATTAGGTGTTTTGATAAGGTCTCCAGTATAAAAAAGGAAAAAGAAGGGTGATCCACTTGCAATCATATATATCTTTAAGGGGAAAAAAGAAAGAGATAAGATATATGCAGACATGAAAAAACTCAAGAGGCTAATTCAACACATGATGTACAAATCAGTGGAAACCAAAGTAGAAACCTTTACCCTGTGCAAGGAGGTCCTCTGCTTTCATCGGAGCAATTCAAACTTCCACGAAAATCATATACCCGCCTTAAGTAACAGAAGAATAAAAGATGATGAATTAAAAAAAGAAATGTCAAAAATAAAAGTTAAGTGCTCCAAAAAAAAGAAACTATTAGAAAATGCCTTGTCTACCTGTGCACCTTTGCCTTTCTATCTCGGACTGTAATACGGTGGTGTATGTCGGAAGATTGATCAGGATCCAAAGCAGGCTGTGAGATTTCCAACCCTTCTGAAGCCATGATCTGTAAATATCTGGACATCCAACCATCAAAAGTTTAGTTAATAACATAATGTATAGGATTTTCTGCAGTCAACAATGATTGCCAATATTAATAAAAAAAGCCAGTTGAGCAGGCTGCAATTTGTTCTGAGGAAGTATTACAAAAACCAATCTGTATAGTCCCTCATTCTCAGATCAGAATAATTTTGATCTCTAGTTTGTCCCCATCTCCACAATTGTGACCCTTAATATTATGAAAGGTTGAATGAAAAGACTAGGCTAGCTAATCAGGAAAAATCTAGAGACTGCATCAATGAAATGCTGGGAGCAAATAGGATGGGTTCAAAGAATGCAATGAATCTACTGGTGGAAGCAAGGCTTTAAATCCCGATAACAGACCCTTTACTAGTATCTCACTGATACGGGTCCATATGATGCAATACAGTGTGCCCCATGCCAACACATGGTATATTGTTGGAGTTGAGACCTATGTACCATGCATCGGTACAGGGGCATACTGAGCACCTGCACTGTTACCATGCCAGGCTGGCAACAATATGCCTTGTACTGGCTGGTAATGGTCTGATAGTTGAAACCTTGGTTTGAAGCATTAACCCAATATAAAGAGTTAGTGACTATAGCCCTTCTATATAGCTTGAGAGAAAATAAATGACAGATGAATAGACATACATATAATACCGTGATTGAAATCAGCAGGCTCGATAATCTTAAATGCCGGACTTTCAGACCCATCTCCAAAGTTATATGCATTATAATAATGGTATTTCTACTATGTGTTGATGACAATTCCTCAAGTGAGTAATGCTAGCAATTTTAGCAATCCAATAAATCCCTCATGAAAGGCTGATCTGGAAAAATCACTAACAAATAGAAAAGGTTGTACTCATGAAGATCCACTCTAAGAGGTGGTAATAGTATCAAGGCCAGATAATAGCTCGCTTGCATTTTGTGATCCTATGACTGCTTTAAGTTGTCTAGCTGAAAGAAGTTTTCTGAAACACCATAAGATATAGAATTAAAGGCACTATGCCTCTATCTTTGAATGAAAGAGATCCTCATTGAAAAATAGAAATCCCAGCTTTGAAAGTTCTAGTCACTACAAACATCATATCTAATAGTTCTGCAGCCCAATAACCAATTCCAAATGGCCTCAGACATACCTTCCAAGATGAAAATTCTCTACACCCAAATCTTCATCCCACAAAAAGATATAATCATAGGTAGACACGACATCTGGATGTAAAAAGCGCTTGGCAAACCACCTGCAACAATTGGCCATAAACATAAATGTATCAATAAATTTTGAACAATACCATGTGCATGTAAATGTTGTGTTCACATATTATGGATATATGTATATACATATATGTGTCTTTACAAGATTTAGAAAAGCAAGTTTGAGAAAATGCATTAGTTTCATCAGAGCAAAAGGCAAATACATAACCTTAGAAGAAACTTCTACCATGTAGCAAGAAGCAGTTCTACCATGGAGACAGAAATCACACTATTGGACGCATGTACAGAAACTTGAACAAAAACTATATAATCCATATTGAGACTGACACAAAGATTAAAAGTAAGCATACGAGGACAACACATTAGATATGAATCTTTTGTGATGACTTTACAAATGACTAGGCTATTGCCTCTAATATAAAGAAAAGAATGAGTTACAATGGAACCACCAAGCATTTAAGTACTGGTGTGATCAATATCGGCACCATAGCAAAACACCCGTCTGGTACCCTCTTTTTTTGTTGTGCTGGCACATAAAAACATACCATATGTCAATATGATACCATATAATACTAGCACACACTGGTACTTGGAAACCACAGATGCGCTATTCAGATTATGGGTAGCCCGCAAATCCCAAAACATGCTTCCAATCACATCACATGTTAACAACTTCAGAAAAAAGAAGAGATATGTCCCAAAATCTTTAGTCATCTTCAGGAGAGAATGTTAAATCCATGATTTATCATATTTCAACGAGATATAGATATAAACTTATAAGGAGAGAAAAACATTACCATTTTGTTTGGTTATGAGCAAGTATGTGTATTGCTTTGTCACTCCACTCTAGATCACGCCATCCATCCACATTACCATCATAATGGAAAAGTATAATGGAACAGTTATCTATAAGAAACTGAACTAAAAAAAATGTAAGTATTTATTAGCAAAACACCAATTGAGATACAAAACAAAAATTCAGCATTCTCTGATTACAATGCTAGAATCCATTCATACCTTACGCACTAAAATATCCACATTCTGCTTTTGTGAAATGCCAACAGCCATTGCCAAGAGAGCAGTGTAGTTCCCACTAATATCCTGCAAATACTGGAAAATATTATCAGATGGAAATTACCAATTCGCCCACAAATTTATCACTCAACATGTTGGCAATCAATCGCTACATCCCATTACAAGAAATAACATTGGAACTGACTCCTCATTTCTCTCTCTTGTAATTGAGGGGATGATATAATAGACACAACCATTAAGGCTTATTTTTCTCTCATTTGATTTTTGATCCAACGTAAGTAAAAGAAGATGTAAGCACAAGATAACAGTGGAAAACATGATAGTAGCACTCTTAGGCATATACAGATCAAAAAGCACAATTATAGAGCCTTGATTTCTGAAGCCATATCAGGTCCTTGCTACCTTTGGCTAAAAGGTATTACTTAGCAATAGCCAAAGTGATGGAAGAATGTGCTCCAGCTCACGGATTTTCTTAGCATAAAAAGGCAAGGGAGATTATTGGCTACTGCAACTGAGAGTGAAGATAATAATATAAGAAGCAGACTAGTCACATATTGAATTGTAAGCCAAAACTCAAAGAAATAATATACAAAAACAAAAATTATATAACATATTTAATTGTTATTATAGCTTCTATTTTTTTCAGTTATACGGATTTTCCTTTTAATGAAGACTGTTAATACTTACTCATAGATTTAAAAAACTTATAGACATTGTAGGTATACAAATGACAAAGATCTATGATATCTTCACCAAACTTATGTTATGGGTCACTGATGCATCAGACATATTCATCTTTGAGATGTGGCTTCATTGACTTTGTGATCTGTGTCACCATCCTTAAGTCTGCAGTGCAGATGACCTTCATGATTTAAACATCTCTCATCTAATCTACAGCAGAATACAAATTCAATGGTTCCCATGTATCTACTTTGATACATGGTCAAGAAAACTACTTGAAATTCCATGGAAATGCCTGGAAAGAGTATTCAATAAAAGGCTCATGCATGATTCAAAATTTTGTCTGGATCGCACATTTCTGATTCTGTAACCGGACAGAAAAAAGTGCCAAACCAAGTTGTGACCTCTTTTGATTACATTCATTCTTTTTTTTTTCTGTGTCTTTGCAACACAAAACTGTAGTTATGAATCTTTTTGGAGTTAACATGCTTGAGATTTATGGTGCAAGTGGTCAATCTATGTAAAATGCACGAAGCCATCAATAAATAAAATAGTACTTGTTGTCCTTCTTAAAGGAGTTAAGTTGTCAAAACATTGAAAAACACTGCAAAAAGAAAAGGGTAAAGGACACATGATCCTTATAAAAATGAAATTGTTATTACAACCCACACAAGGCACCACAAGACTGAAATGCAGCACCAATTGCAGCAGTATCCAAGTCTATTTTGAACAAACCAGATTAATGATCTTAAGTCATGAAGAGAAAATGAGAAGAGGATGATCGGATCTTATAGTCAGAAAGAAAGTGAAGACAGTCCATCATCACAGTCCACCAAATTGATGGTCCATCATAATTACCATCTCAGAATAACCACCCGACATTCAAAAAAAGAAAACAAAAAAGAAAAGTGCTATGATAATATTCAATTCAAGAGCACTTCACAATGTAGGCCATGTAATTGGATCCCAAAGCAACAGTTCAAATGTTTATAAATGGAGATGTCAACAAGCACGGGATTGCAGCACATAACTAATCATTTCCACTAAATCACACCATTGTCATCTTCCTGCACGTTTATCTGTTTGCATGAAATATAGTTATTACTGCGTACTTATCCATATAGTTATTTCCATGTATATTAGATATCCTTATTCCCAGATTTCTATCCTCTTTGATCTACATCAAATATGATTGCTACTTTTTAGATACAATCAGCTTCTATACCTGTATTCATATCCAATGAAGAAATAGCATGTCCATATCCTCTCTGTTTACATTCTTGCCGGTCATTATATGCCACATTAGTTATTGGCTCCCGCCTCCACTTCACAGTTATCTTCCCAGTTGCCAGCTTAACAAGCAAAGCAAGATATTCCTAAATTCCCAAGGAAATTCATACGTACTTTCCCAAAACCATCAGCTGTTACACAGCCTGCAGGCTCTTTTTCCACTTCTCATCTCTTATCAATTATAGTCCCAAACACCACAACCACTTAAATGCAGCACAAATGGTTAGGGGAAAAAAGGAATCGCCTTTAGGAGCAACCTTTGGGACATTATTACGGCTAAAGATGAAGATGAGCACGAGATATATTAATTGTATTCTTAAAAATATTCAGCAGTACTTATCAACGAGGAAACTTGGATACGGAATAGTTACCTTCTGGCTTGAGCTCGCCCAGAGGCGCTTCAATTCCATGTCGGAGGTCGACTGCACTACGCCACGAGGCAGGCCGTCAATCCTGTTCCTCAACCGCCTCTGAAACCAAAAACCACAGCGCTAATTCTCTTCCCGCAAAACAAAAAGAACACGATGTAGGGAAGAGGAGCGAACAAAGATAGTCCCGCCCCGTACCTTGGGGGACTCGAACGACTGATGCCGCATGTCCATCTGATCAAGATCCAAGGGTGAGATGAACGCGAAAGAGGATATTGGAGGGAGAAGAGAGAGAGAGAGAGGAGAATGGGAGGAAAGTGAGGTACCTTGAGGTTCTCGTTCTGGATTTTCATGGTCATGACTCCGAAGAGGACGAGGGCCATGAGGAGGGCGACGATCCCGCAGGAAGCTCGCTTCTTCATGGCGGGCGGCGGCGGAGCTAGGGTTCCGGCGAAGGCCCAGGTGCGCTTCCGGCGTCGGCGGAGATCGAGGAGGGAGAGGAGAACGGTAAAGGCCGTCCTTGGTTCGGGGCGGAGAGGGAAAAGCGTGCAGCGTGCAATATATGCAGCAGGCGGGGTAGCGTGTGGGATCCGCTGCATGGTTCGGTGGAAGACGCGGCGAACGCAATCGAGTGGGAGATGGCCGCGTGTGGGCCACAGCGAGAGTCCCATAACGGTCGCTAATCCCCAGCTATGGGTCCCACTGGCATTGATACGGTATGAGCGGTTAGGATTGCCCATATCGTTCTTTTAGAGGAATATCGTCTTTACCACGGACAGATCTCAATGGAGGAAGCAGCGGTCGGTGATCCGGTGTCTGGAAGGGTGGAAGACGCGGTAAAAAATTCCGAATGGAAGATCGACGCGTGGATACAAGAGGGGGAATTTGGTCAGGTCAGCTCAGGATGCCGGTCCTTTTCAGTTGGGTGCATGTCGGGATCCATCGGCAAATCGTCAGAAAGTGCGCTGCTACCGTCAGCTGAGTTAATTAATTATGGGCAGGTGCCGGTCATCCCCCGAGGACAGGTGGCGTACAACGAAACCTATTTCACGGGAAACGATGAAATGCTAACAGGGAAAGGATGCATCACCAAACCGTCAATTAAGGATTCCAAACGGTCCGAGATATCCACTGATGAATCAAACTGTGCCGATATTGGAAACGCATCAAATTAAGTCCTTACATCATATCCATTTATATTACTTGATATAGTTTGGTTCGTTTCGACAGATAAAATATTAAATAAGATTTTATAGTTGATCTTGAACCATCTTAAATTAGTTTTTTCAGTTATTGATATTCAAATCAACAACTTTAAGAAATTGATAATCAATACGGAGTTTATGGTGTCTTTTAATATTTGGATATCTCAATTTTAATGACATTATGTTATTTTATTTAGTTCTTCTTTATCTATGTTTCCATCCTGATAAATCAATTTATTTTAATATTTTATTTTTTGCATATTTATATGGCTGAGGCCTTCATGTTTGATTGAATAATGCCAAAAAAAAAATACATAGTTTTTATATCTTGCAATCCTAGTCCGAAACTCCGTGCATGATGATGAGTTTGCATGGTGATCTATCTCCCATGGACCGGTGTAATAAGTTTGTATGGGAGATTGAGATGCATGAGAAAATTTTGAAGCTACATATATTTTTTTCCTCGGTCCCTTTTTCTATCCAATATGGTTTCTTTGAACATTTGTAGTTTAAGGGTGTGACTTTAGGTTACATCAAAATTTGCTCCTTGGATGGAGACCAGCGATTGGTAAAGTATAAATGTAGATATTTCATGAGATTCATGCAAAGTAAGGCTACCTAATGCTGCAAAAAGATCAAAACAAACCTTTTTTGAGAACTGGCTTGGGTCTGGGTCTATAATTCCTATATTATCGATTTGACTTGACATGTATGTCACATAAATCCAATCTAGACAAAAAAAATATGCCCGAGATACTTATAGTTAAATCGATACAATCCAAAAATCCAAAATATATGAAACCCTTTTTACTTGTCCTTGAACATCTTTCCCACTTCAACAAATGAACCCTATTCTTTTGAGGATATGTGGATTTGCTATGATGGAGAAAGAAAGATTAGTTAAAATTAGGATCAAATGATCATGTTCCTCTATACTACTAGTCACGATACAGAGAATAGGATCATAAGTCTTGAAGTCACCAGGTCCAACGAGATGGTTAACCAATATTTCAGCTGAGTACTATATGTTATTTGTTGTATTTGTCACGCGATGTCTCCTAAGATGGCCCTCAAATTTATTTAAAAATCAAGGCCAACCCCTATTGGTACTCATACCTCAAGGTGTAGTGACCAATCTATTGTTATATTTTAATTGTTCTTTTGTTATATTTTTGGTTGTGATATGTACTGAACTTAGTCTAAAACCACATTTTTAGAACTTTTTGGATGAATTTGAATCCCCTTATTCTGATTTCAGTTATTAATGTATCAATCATCACGATAATTGCAACGTCTGTCTTTCTATATCCTATTTCGTGACCATGATTCAGGTTCCTATGACTATCTATTAAACTTTTAAACGTTCTTTATGGCATATCTCTTTTATCCATAAAGTAAGCAATCCCAAGGAAGATATTGGGGCATCAAAAATAGCAAACAAAAAAAAATATGTTTATGTTTGCACATGAGATGAGGGATATCAAAAATTGCTTTGGAGGACTATATGACAAGTGCACAGGGAAAGGCTTAGCTTAATACTTGATATATCTGGCAAAATTAGCTTTACAACTATGTATGGGTCTTGGATGCCAAAGTTAGTGAAATATACCACTATTATACATTAACTTTTTTTTGGAGATGCATGCTTAATGTCCCTAACTTATTCCTTCTTTAATAATTTCTAAAGATTTGTTCATATATGTTTAGCCTATCATTATTCTTTTTATAAATTCAAGTCTTTGGATATCAAACTTTGACCATTAAAAAGTTTGCTCAATACTTCATAGATGCTAACTTAAAAAAATTACAAAGATTGCAAAAATAATTAAAAACAAGTTTACAGTGTTTTATTCAATTTGTACATGATTAAATATCGAACAAATATTCAAGTAATATTGCCTATTCAATCCAGGCATACCAGATAAGGAAGATAGAATACTTTTCTCTTTTTTTTTTTTTAGGGGTAAAAAGATAGCATACATTTTGAGCTTTATATTATATTTCATGATCAGATATACTAAATAATATTTTTAGTAATCAAATAACTAACAATATTAAAAAATAATCAAATAACGTCGAATGTAATAAATAATGAGTTTAATAAGTAAAATTGTTTAAGCTCCTTATTGTATTATTAATAATGACCAGTGTTTTATTGAAACCAATACAAACTATTATTTAAATAGTGGTCAGTATATTAATAATAAATATTAATAAGGAATTCATGATTATTTCTGTAATTTCATAAAAATATCAATCGAAAGGAATTAGTTAATTCTTAAATATTATTTTTATTCTCTTCAACCAAAGTATGGTTGATTTACATTACATATTACACAATAACAATAATTAATTTGTTCAACACAAGCTCACTCATATAGGATCATATTGCACATATCTAGATTGATGCTCACAATTATAATATTAAAAAATATACAATATTATCTACAAATTATGAATATAGTTGATGATATATTAAGAATATTTTCACCTATCAATACACCGCATAATATGTACGATATATTTTATTTCTATTATTAATAAAATGGGCAATAATACATATTATAATAATAATTCACTAAAGGGGGCAATGACGCACCTGCAAAAGTACCAAATATAAGCATTTTTATATATAACTCCCTATGAAAGTAAATATGCACAAAAGTACTTATATGCGTGCCTATGATTTGAGCTAGTCCCGGCACGGCGAGTGCCGAGACTAGTTCAAAATAATGATAACTATTTTACACATGACCCCTTATCATTTACAGATATTATATATTAGTCTCTAATTAAAGAAAATATGAACAAGCACAATTTGGGAAAAATAAACCCCAAAGGCCCAAACGATCCAAAGCTAGAGGGCGAAAAACCAAAAAAGGGAGGAAGAGAGCGAGACGGAGTGAAAGAAGAGCGGGACGATGCTTCAGATCCGGCTGAACAAGGGATCAGCAGGGGACAGCGGCGGGGCGGCGGCGAAGCCCCCTCCTGCGGCGGAGACGGTGACGGTGGCGTGCGCCGAGCACCTCGTCCTCGCCGATCTCCCCGTCGCCAAGAGCATCGGCGCCATCACCTCCTCCGGCTCCACCTCCGTCCGGTCTGTCGGCCGCCGCTCCCGCCGCCACCTCGGCGAGAGGGTTCACTTCTGCGTCCGCTGCGACCTTCCCATCGCCATCTACGGCCGCCTTGTGAGAAACCCTATCTCAACCCTCATTCGATTCTTTAATATATCTTTTGTTTCTTCCAAGATCCGGTCCCTTGAGCGTAAAAAAAGGGAAAAAAGCTTTTTTGACAAAGATTATTGATCACAAATACTAGTTTTATTAAAGAATGCATAAAATTATGATCAAGAAACTCTATTTCAATTTCTTCTACCTTTCTTTTCTTTAATCTGGATCCTTGCTTGCGATGAAAACATGACATGCCAATCTCTTTCTTGATATAATTTCTCAAGTTCACCCCCTTTTTATTGCCTTACATCAACTCCTCGTTCTTTATAAGTTTATATTCCTTCTCCGGGTGATTTAGTTGACGTCCTTATGATCTCAAACTTGAAAGAACAATGGATAGGGAATGGTGGATGGGTTTACTGAGGAGGACATAAAATTAGTTTGGTGATATAGGACATAAAATTAGTTGACGTCCTTATTCAAGCTTTGGCATTGCTTTGAGATGGATAGAGGTTAGGTTGCTCAAGAGGAATATCAACTATTCACCTCAAAAAGACTCTAATTTCTTTGCAAAATTAGAGTAACAATTATAGTGGGTGAACTTGCTAAGCAATATTTTTCACTATAGGGCAAACTTGGCATCCTATGATTATAATATTCCTTAGTACTACCAGGCATTACTTAATATAGCCAAAGTTCCAAACCATAGTATTCCATGCTTTCTTATTGAAGATAAAATGTGGAGTTTTTGGTTAAGGAAAAGCCCTATGATTCAAATTAGTCCATTGGAAGTGTATATAATATTGATGGGAGCAAAGATGGGGGGCTCTTGGTAGGTTGACATGAGCGAAGTAGGTGCTGTGTAGGACTTCAAAATCCTATAAAATGAAAAAAAAGAATCTGTTGTGGATCAACGGCTCTTCCATCGTGCACTTGTTTAATTATTCAGTCACTATTAAGGTGTACTTCTCCAATAACACTCATTGAAATCTTAGAAATAAAGATAAACTCATGATCTTTATGTTTGAGATCCCCTTGGGTGCAACATACATAAAATGATCTTTATGTTTGTCAACATTGTGTCCATACATAAGGCATTAAACTCATTCAGCAATTCTCATCCTAGAAAAGGGGATATAAATGACAGAACTTTTATGTTTAAACATCACTTTTAACAAGTCAAATTGAATTTTTCTCATTTGAGTGTTTCACTGTAAAAAGATGCCCCTCTGTATTTGAGGATTCAAGGCTTCCACATGATATAAATATCCATTATGTGTCCCTTTTTTTGTATATAATTGAAAATTGAAGCTGGAGATGGTTGAACTTTCTAAATGTCTACATCCCAAACAAAATCAAGTTTGGAAGCCTTAACAATTTATATATGGTGGAAGGGGATACCTGCTTCTCATGGATTAGCATGGAAGTGTTTAAAGTGCTCTCTCCTCATGGTTCACTTTGTTGGAAGTAAGCTGGCAATAGTGGTTCATAGAACAAGGAGCATCATAATAATGATATAAATACTATTATCATTGCTCCCTTTTTGTTAATTTGTCTAGGACCATGTTAAGCAATTCGTTTGTCAATTCTAATTAGGCTTCTACATTGAATATAAGCTATATCATGGTTTAATTAATTTATTATCAACATGATGAGCTATCTTGTTATCCTTGGAGGCATTTGGTGAATGACGTAATGCAATTTGTCCATACTTACAACTAAGATTTGCCGAATCGGTATTAAAGGTCGTATTGGTGAGCGACCAATTCACTATGGTATGGGTCTGTACCATGTTGTTAAGGGGTTTACTGAAGTTAGGGGGAGGGAGGGGGAGAGGGAGAAAGGGAGAGGGAGAGGGAAAGAGAGGGAGGAAGGAAGGGGGAGGGCCAACAGAAATTGTAACCCTAACACTAGTGAAGCGAGAGAGAGAGAGAGAGAGAGAGAGAGAGAGAGAGAGAGAGAAGGGGGGATGCTTATTGGTGAAGCTAAGAGGAGGGAGCGAGCAACATCGACTGATGGAGGGTTTATAAACGAATCGAGCTTCTCTCGAATGATTGCGAGTTGGAGGATGGGGGTTTATAATCAAACCGGTGGGAATTGAGAGGTGGGCCGGCGTTGGAAAAGGGGTTTTATAACTGTACTGCCTGATTGGCTGAACCATTTTGACTTTGGCATTGATTCGGTTAGGTACGAGCCAAGCCGCCCGATTCGAGTCGGTTCAGCAATCGTCATTTTTAGCTATGAATTTATCAAGTCTAGGATGATGCCCTGGGCTTGCAAATATTCTTCTAAATCCTAGTTAATTTAAGACAGTCTAGCTTATGGATTGCTGGCAAACAACATAACCATCCATAGTTGTAGTTGAATTAAAAAATATTTGTTCTTACTTGTCAGCTACCTTTGAGTAACTGGTCAAATGCCCATAGAAGGGTCACAACTCGAGCGTTGGGTTGCCGTGATGGCTAGCCCAAACTTAACTGAATCTCTGTTACTCTCGACCCTAACCCAATCTGACCCAACCTTGGGATTGAGATTTATCCAACCCAACACCATATCAAGCTAAGATCAGGTTGGGCTGGGTCTGACCTAGTCAGGTTAGTTGTGTTAGGCCAGGTCCTTTCTTTCTTGTTCTGTATTACATGTAAATGGTCTCCTTGATTGGAATTCCAAATACTGAGGCTGAATTTACATTTGAAATTCTTTATATGCGTGTGAGCTGCCAGCATATATTATCCTTTTCCATTTATAACTGTTTTGCTTTTTTCGCAGATACCCTGTGAACATGCTTTCTGTTTGACATGTGCAAGGAATGATGCTAGCTGCTATCTGTAAGCTTTCTTTGGTCTTTACATGACAATTAACTTAAATCTTTTTTTCCCAATCTGCCAAATGATCTGCCCAAATATTGGATTAGTTTGTTACATTATGCTTTGTGATCAGGACTCTTAAGACTTAATCTTCTCTCTCTCATATGCATATCTTGAAAAATGTTATTACAATTTCTTGCAAACCCTAATCGAGGGTGGTTAACAATTCTTAATAATTTAAATACATTTCATATGCACTCATATGTGGAAAATGTTCTACTTTGAGTTTGCTTCTTAGTGTTGGATAGTTGTTACTTGAATAACTTGAGTTTGCCTTTCATATGCCAGAAAGTTTTTTGGAAAGGAAAAATTGCTCGACATCTTTTAGTGTTAGACCAAATCTGATTGGAAGATTTATTTATTACTTGAGAAAAGAATTGGTGGAGTCTGGTGATATCCTAATATTTAGAACTTTGTTTTCACTAGATGTAAAAGTAATATATGGCAGGCAAAAGTGCCAGACATAACAAGTGCACCGTGAAGAAGTTAAATTGTGGTGAAATCCACATTACCATGGCACAAGTGGGTTGGATTTGGACTTGGCAGATCCCTTTTTTTTTCAAGCCTATCAAAAGATCAGCTCAAGTATTGAAAGTTCTAGTCCTAATTCTGGCCCAGTATTACTTGATCATGGAGAAAATAGGGATTTTTGCTACATCCCTAAGTGGACATGACATTGACACACGTGACTATGGGCTACACTAGTGGCATGGTTCTTTGTTTTGAAGGAGAGAGAGCAAAGTGAGAGAGAAGGTCTGTACCTGTATTCTCTATGATTGAGGCTTCTGCATGGATCTGTTCTCAATTCCCTTCTTGGGTTGGAAGGGCTGCAAATGGCAACTAATTGCTCCTCTCTAGTGAGCTAGGTTTCATGGGAGATTAGGGATTAAAGAAAAAACAAAGAGAAAATAAGAGAGGGCAGTGGGTTTGGAGAGAGTGACCATTGTGCGATCGGATGGTTGAAGCAAAAAAAAGACACCCCATCTCTTCTTCCATGATGGGGGTCGTATCAAGTCACATAGTGGGCTAAATGAAGTTACAGCCTGAAGCATGGGTGATTGACCTGCATGTTGAAGCAAAACAAAGACACCTCAACTCTTCTCTCCACAATGGGGTCCATATCAAGTCACATAGTGGGCTAAATGAAGTTACAGCCCAAAGCATGGGTGATTGGCTTGCATGAAATTAAAGCTCAAAATTGATAATTTATCTACAAGATAGTTACTTTCAAGCCCTAAATTTAGAAGCCACTATGCATAAATTTAGACCCGAATCCTCAATTTGGCCAGGAAACAAAGCACTGCACAAATTTCCGGAACATTTGAAGCAAGGAAGTGCTTAGGAAGTGGGTGTATATTCGAGATTCTGGAGAGTCTCCTATTCAACTACATTACCATAGGCAGAAATTTCCTCTGGTCTAGTTACTCCTAACAGATATGCTTTATTTCATGAACAGCTTCTATAAAATGTCTATGCCATCGACATTGAAAATACATGAGAATGAAAGTGCATTCAAACTCCTTTGTTTCAGATGCAGTTGATGTATCATCCCTTGGTAAGCTGATCGGTAAGCTCCCTTTTGTCATAAGTGTTGCAGCATGTGCAATACACATGGTGGTAAAAAACAAAGTGTCAAAGAACAAAACAAGTAGTATTGATGAATGTTACCCCAGTTTTATTGTTACATGGCAATGTTGATCACTCTAATATTACTATTTGAAGAGTGTATGAGTGCTGGGAAAAAAGGATTTAGTAAACTCTATAAATGAACATAACCAAATTTCTTTTGGTGATGATAGTTTGAGTGAGGAGTTTGAGTTAATATAGAGATAGATGTAGTTGGGACACATTCAAATTTTATTGTTACCGGAATTGTTTGTAAAAGGGTCTCTGGGCGGTGAGCATCCACAATTTTGGTGTTTATTTTATTGACAATTAGTGATGGTTATAGTAGTGGTAAATGTGTTGCTAGACTGTATTGTTTTCCTATATGAAATTCCTGAGATTCTGATTATTGGTTAAAGTTGAACTTATTTTTGGGAATTTGCAGTTTCAGTTCCGTTTTCAGAGAATGTATTGAGTATTCTATCTTAGCCTAAATACAAAGAATTCCCAGCATTAGTTGGTGTCAAAACTCTCAGCTAGTTTATGGGAATTATGGGTGCTCCCCTACCTGCCAAATCACGTCCTTACATTCATGGCAGGACTCTCCTCTTTTCTATAGTTGCCTTGACCTTCGGCATCAATTCAGAGAAGTGATTCTACAGTATTTTCAACATTTGAGGATCATGCTTTGATTGATGAAAGTCAAACCCAGATATTAAGTCATATGTTGCTGTTTAATTAGAAGATAATTCTTCTCCATTTTTCTTCAGAAGTTTCTTACTGTTATTTGTAAAATAATTTTCAGCACATACATGTCCACCCTTTGGAATTTTGTTTCTAAGCAAAAAAGCAAAAATGGTCAGGTTGCAGAATCTTTTGGCTAGCAATTTTAAGTGTAGCCTCATTTTCCAAGTAAAATTGCAATTTAATTGCTCTCTGTTGTGCTGATTTTTTGGATCCTTAATGGTTGAAGCTTTTCACCATGACTATAATCTGGTTTTGACATCATTCTAGTCATTAGATATTGTGCATTATCCCACCTCCTATGAAATATCAACAATCAATCCATATGTATGGGGTGTAAAGAGATGTGGAGTGTGGACCATTGTATGTGGTTATGGCCTCTGTAACTCAAGATCAGTTCTGACATTATTCCTAACCTTGTCATTACTTACAGCATTTGAATAACCCATTGGTTAGCAGCATTTCATATAATTGCAAGGTAGGTGATGGATGACAAATTTCTTTATTACAGCTCTACTGCTCCCTATGCCATGTAATTTTCCTGATCTGTTTAAGTCTCTATATTAGCAACTGCTAATAGAGAATTATTATATCCAAAAAACAGAGTTAATGGAGAAGCGCTTTTTATAAATAGTTACAACATTTCCTAGGTTGTAGGTCCTGGTATGCTGCTATTGGTTATGACTGATTTTCCTGAATGTTCTTTTTTCTCCATTCTAATTTTTGCAGTTGTGAAGAGCGTATTCAGAAGATTCAAACTATAAAGATGATGGAGGGCATCTTCATATGTGCAGCTCCTCACTGTCTGAAGTCCTTTCTGAAGCAACCAGAATTCGATTCACATATCCATGATTCCCATGCTGACCTTCTCCAACCAAATGCAGAGAGGGAAGGTGGGAATGGAGCAGATGCAAGAACTTCTTCGACGGACCTGCATAAGCAATCTATGCTGCAAGAGATATCCACTGCTCGTGCTCCACCAAGGTCCGGCTTCTCACCCAGTTCGAATTCTCAGCTCCAGGATCGTGAAGAAAGAACTCGTCGACACCAGTCCAGAGATCAACCAATGCTGAAGCCACCACTACAGCCAAAGCCGCCATTGTTTCACAGCCGCCAACAGCACCAACCAGGTGATCCACAGCCAGACAACAACCCGCCTCAAGGCTCTGACAGGCCCCAGAACTGGATTCATCAACCCCAAAGCTTTGATAACCAGAGTGGTCCTTATCAGCGACGAGACTCCGACCAATTGCCTCCAGACAAACTAGCAGGGGTTCCCATGGAATTTTCATTCTCCAATTACTCACCTCTGCAATTGCAACAACCCCCTCAACCACCAAACTATCCAATACCTGGGAGCACCAACCAGGCCTCAATGCCACCGCCATCATTTAACTACCCTTTCCCTGCTGATGGATCTCAGCAGTTCTACAGTGCTCCTTTTGAAATGCCACGACCAGAAATGATGCCAGTGAGTGGGTCAGAACAAGGGTCAGTTTTGGGATTTCCTCCAGTTCCAGCAGGTTTAGCAAGTTTTGCAGGCAGTTTTCCTCGTCCATGGGGCATGGGGCTTGTTGGCATGCCTTCATTAATGGTGGGTCAAGGAGTACCTGAAGGTTACATGAATGCAACAGATAACCAGGGGAGGATTTCAGAAGGTTTCCCGCCGAATCATCCTCAATTTGGTAAGGAATCAGAACTCCAGGGTGCTTCAGCTGCTCATAATGATGGCAAGGGTGTGTTGGCGGCACAACCGCCACCTCTGCAATTGCCATTGCCACCTCCACCGCCACCTCCACTGCTGCTGCCTATTTCAAATCAGCTGAGTGCAGGAAATTTCTCCAGTTTTGCCAATGTAAATCAAGAGGGCCGCAACTATGGGTGGCAGAATGACAGCCGTGGGTTTGGAAATGGTCCAGAGTAGTCTCGGTTGAACGTTGCTTTCATAGTATTGCCATGTGCTGCATTTTTGTGAACGTTATTGCTATTTTGCTCATATTCTGTAGATCGTTATGCAGTTATAAGTGCTTCTTCTGAATGGTTCTTTGTTCATTTGAAGGTCCTCCTATGTAATTCTTCTGATTGGCTCTTACCTTGTTTCAGCCATATCGGATGCTTTGAACATTATTAAACAAAAAAAGAGAGAAACTTTGCTGTTTTAGTCGTTGCTCTGATTGATATTCTTTAGCAGTGAAAAGTACTTTGGTCATGCTCGAGAGTGGCTGGAACTATTCTTCTAGATGTTGATGTTTTAGTTGACTGTCTAATTCAGAAATCAGGCAAATCTCTGAAAGTTGTTTATTTTTGACTTGAAAAGGAGATTTAAGCTTATCATGTCATTGCATTTATAGGGTTTTGGATTCAAATGTTTGAAGTGATCATTTTTACAGGAAAATTTTTGAAGTAGCCTATGCAAGCTCCCAATGATGGGAATCTACTTCGTTTCTATATGTACAACTCAATATGGAGACGTGCAGGCGAAGGCCATCTACACTTAGCTATGCGTCTTGCCCACCTTAATTCGTGGGTCTCGTGTGTGCTATGAGATGCATGGTTCGCATGAATTGAGGACATCATGGTAGTTGATCTAGTCACTGGTGAATTAGGCAGGAAAGCCGTGTATTTCAGACCCAGAGCTTTTAGGGCTCGTTTGGTTCGCAGAAAAAGAAGGGGGAAAAGTGTGGTCAACGGAAAAGTAATGAGATGCCTCTTGTTTGGTTGGAGTTTTCAAAGGAGAAAGATGGGAAAGTTGTATTTCTATGAGAATATGATTCCCACGAAAGTCTTTCCCATGAGAAACATGGGAAATTTACTTTCCCATGAGGCGGAAATCACTCCATTTTTATTTTTTTTCAAAAAGGTTCTTCAACATTAAAGAAGCATTAAAGAGGCATTAAAGATCTAATTTTTATTAAGGGCATAATAGGAATTATACATAACTTTCCCAGGAAAGTGGATGGCCAACCAAACATAAGCACTTTGGAAATTTGTCACTTTCTCATGGTCAACCAAACATGTCAAAAGTACTTTCCTAAGCATTCTCCTCCTAGAAATTTGTTTTTCAGGAATCATATTTCTAGAAGGAAAAAATGCTTCCCGCGAACCAAACGAGCCCTTAAATCTTTTTCTCATCACCGTCTTACGAAAGCTTAAATACTTCATCATGGGCTCCGGTGTGCTAGGGACCTACATCTAGGCTTCAATCTTTTCGGGTTTGATCCACTCGGCTCCATTAACTGCTCGGAGAACGCACTAGGTTTTGTTGTGTTCTCGGAGCTCCCTTCTGGCGGTGATCCGAAGAATTTGAAATAGCCTCTTTCCGTCGGCCGCTGCTTCTTTTATCAGAAGTGCAGACCCGCCTCGAGTGAAGTTGCGGCCGCGAATAAGGGCTAGGGTTAGGGTTCTGATCGAAAGATGAGGGTTAATAAGCAGAAGCGGCGCCACAAGGTGGTGCGGTTTTTCTCGGCCTGCTTCAGTTTCCGGGAGCCCCTCAAGGTCCTCTGCGATGGCACCTTCGTCCGCCGCCGCCACCTCCACTGCCTCATCCCCGCCGAAGACGCCCTCTCCCGCCAAGAGGTTTATTGGGATTAGAAATTAAAATAAGGATTTATTTAAAATTGACAGCCAAAGAGGTATCTCGTCATGATTCAATCTTGGGGCAAGTGGCCAGGTGTATGTCCCTGAATTTATATCTCACTGGTTCACAAGATAACTTGGTTGTCATATGAGTTGTCAACCCAATACAGGCTGACCTAATCTGGCTCAAGCTTCAAATTAATTTGAGTTGCTAGAGTGCTTCTAGAGTAATTTTAGTGCCAAATTGAGTTCATTAGCATATTCTTTGGATATTGATTTGACATTTAGAAAAACATGTCAATGTTCATGTTAACACTGAAAGAAGAGGATGAAATAGGAGATTGAGGAGAATAAAAAGATAGAAGAAGGAAGGTTCATCTATAACATGTGGATGCACCTAGGTCAGCCTAGGTATGCGATGATACCGATGGTATCCTGGGAGCCCCCACCTCCTTATTTCATCAGGGTAAATTTCGACGGCAGCATATCGGATGGCAGTAACAGAGGTGGCATGGGTTTTATGATCAGAGACAAAAACTCCAGATTGATTATGGCCGGAGGTTGGCGTACATTCGATGGATCCATTCTTGTGGCAGAGCTGCACGCGGCATGGAAGAGTCTTGTCTGTGCTAGAGGGCATTTGGGTGCTCGGCGGATACTCTTAGAGGACGAAAAAGAGTATGTGATGTTGTTTGTGTAGAATGGCCAGGCAGGTGCCGC
Source organism: Phoenix dactylifera (assembly GCF_051530095.1). Classification (NCBI taxonomy): domain Eukaryota; kingdom Viridiplantae; phylum Streptophyta; class Magnoliopsida; order Arecales; family Arecaceae; genus Phoenix; species Phoenix dactylifera. The sequence continues at coordinate 20,175,786 of NC_143205.1, forward strand.
GAAAAAGAGAGAGGATCAGAAAAAGAAAGAGAACCCATGAGGACAAGGTTGGAGAACAGTTTATTGCTTTCGAGGCATTTGCTGGCAACGGGCATGAAACTTTTCAGCTGTTGAATAGACCTTGAAAAGTTTGGTGCGAAGATTTGAGGCCTTTTTAAAGGTTGTGTTTTTGCGTTGGTGAATGCGGCTTCTATCAGGAATTTTGGATCCAAGTTGCATGGGTATATTTTCTTGAAGAACACTGGAAAATAAAATTGTCATCTGGGATGTTACCAAACATTTATTTTCTATGCCTGTTTTCTTTCTACCGTCAAAAAGAGGCATACAACTATACCTGCAATTGTTTCTGATATCGATGCTTTCAAACAGGAAAGATGGATTCGAATGGAGTCAGAAGAATTTCTTAAGCACATGGATTTATGGGAAGCCTCCAATAAATAAGGCCTGCTTTCGCCATTCTATCCATTCATTCGTATCGATGAAGGATCCAAACGTGCAACACCATTAAATTACCAGACCGGCACCTCAAACCCCCACGGCCTTTGCATTGCTACCAAAACTAGCATTTTAGCACTCATTATTTGACCAACAGAAAGGGGATTTCCTATGATCCCCTTGTATTATTATTATTATTTGTAAGGATAACGTTTGGTTTCTCTTGGTTTCGGTTTCTTCCGATGGATTAGAAAAACAACGATCAACATGCAAATCAGTTTTGACCTAAAACAATTCCAGTAGGCAGCAAGCAGAACAGCATCGTAATCTTGGGGGATGCAGCTGCAGCATACACTAATATAGATTAGATATCATCATTTTTAGCTCAGCGCGAGGCCTCAAAAGTTCTGCTTACGAGTATCAATAAAACATTTCCCACTGCCTGTAACCGATACAAGGAAAAAGCACCGTGAACATGAAGTTGCTCCCGTCCCTTCTCACCCAAACATTGGATGGGTCAGCCTCCAATACCAAGTAAACAAAAAACACACTTTATAGGACCAACTGTGTTATGTAACAAAAAATGATACAAGCCTCAAGCAACCAACTGTTATAAAGGGGCAGCAAGGGCTCTCCGTATCAAGATTAGCTGTTCACATGTTCTGGGGAAGTCTGAGCTTGTTCTGTTGCTGCCAAATATAGATAGCTCTTCAGCAACGCCCCTGTTCACCATTTGCTTCAGCTTCTGGAGCTACAAAGAGCTTGGTGCTCAATTAGTAAGTGTACGAACATAAATAAAACAGGAAACACATCTGTTGTTACTGCTGGGCTTCAGCACCCTGATGCCCTAAAAAGCTCCTGAGAAGCAGCCTGAACTTTTAGCTTTACAACATTGGTGGGTTGAAAGAGCTAAAGAATGACAATCACCTAACTATGCATGTGTATACAAATCTGTCAGTCAGTCAGTCACAGCACTTCCTGAAGAGCAAGGTTGAGCTCCTGTGCAGCCTTGGCAGTAGACCCTCCTCTTCTGTTTAACCGAAGAAAAAAAGGAATCACATGACAGAAATACTGAATATTGCCTAGTGTAAGTGACCAGGTTTTCCAAAAGATACTGAGAAGCAACTCTTGCCGTAGCATCTCAAGTCAAATAGTTGATCTATGCTACAGATACAAATTCTTGAATCAGTTCATCCCCTGACATGACAGGCTAGTGGTTCTTCATGACAACAGACCTGGTCAAATCTTTAAGTTCCTATAGTAGCAGGGGTAAACTCACCTTGTGAGAGTAGAAAGACTGTGCTTGGCCTTTTCCAGCTCAATGAAGCATAAGTTGCACCGCTCCCGCCTGGCATGAACAGAATGAAAGGGATGGAGGAATAAAATGAACCAGCACCTTGCCAACCGGAAAAAAAAAAAGACATACAAGTGTTGTCAAATGAAAACAAACCTCTGCTCTGCTTGAAGGTCCACGCCAACGGATGGAGCAGCTGATAAAGTTGAATGGATCACAAGGCCGAAGGTTCTGACAAGCTTCAGCAGAATCTCCAATGAAATGCCTAAATGCCTAAAACCATATGGTGTCAGTGTGCAATAGCAACGGGCATTCAAGTTACAGCCAGAAATAAATAATGCAGCAAGTTGATTGGATCAACCCATTTCCAGTACAAAGTGCACCTAAAAATGACCTGGTCCATCTGAACCAAAATCATTTGGATCAGGCTCTAATCGCAAATATGGCCTGTTTCAGATATATTGATATGCATCATATGGATGATCAGCACTTGAATTGACACAAAACTAATAGAATATAAGAAGATCCTCCTCAAATTTGAGAAGCTAAATTTTACCATTAGTAATGAGTTCAATCAAGTTAAATCATCTATTGGTGTCATTAACGATAGCTTAGATGTGACTGTTAATTGATCTTATGCAGCGTATGTTGTTGATAATGACTACATGATATTTGCCACTTTTTTGTATGTGAATTTCTTCTTAAAGCTAAGACAACATATACATGTTTCTTGTGGTCTGTTTTGGGTTATAACTGATCCAATTTAACTTGACAAAACCAAAGGATCAATAACGTAGATATAACAATTACTTCAATTAAAACCCAAATTGAATTGGACCAGGCTTGGAAATGAAGAACTGAATCAATATTAACAGCTAAAGTTATACTTGCAAATCAGTCTTGAGATCCAGTGTGATAAACTGATGATTTGAAATATCCAGTGTGGCCCCTGACAATATTTATGATTTTTGTACCAGTCTTTTTTGCCATTTTTTGTAAAAATAAAAAAAATGGTTACATAAACTTTATTTGAGGTCTAGAAACCATCAAGAAGTTACGGAGAGATCTCATTAACCATGCGAATGGATAGAAAATAACAAAAATAATGAAAAAGGAATAGGTAGGGCATACTCATCGGAACATTTGATTGAAGTGCAGAAGTACTGACAAGTAGCTTATAATCAACTAGGCCTTTGCAAGAGAAATTTGGCCATGCTACTTAGAAGGATGAAATATTAGGGAAAGTTAAACTTCAGATTTTCAACCTCTAACAATGACCAGTATCTTCTGAAACAACAAGAAGGAGAAGAGGAAGAAGAACAGATGGACAGAGGTAGACAATACAAGGAACAAAAAGAAACTATAGCAGAAGAAAACAATTCAAATGCCACGGGTTCACTTGTTGACTGAAAAAAATGTCTCATATTTAAGTGAGAATGAATCAAGGGAACTGACCAAAATGAGACAGCTATTATCCAGCCAAAAATTTTGGCTTTGCAAGGGGTTGCTGAAGAACTGGGGCCACTTAAGACCAACTTGAGCCACTACTAGCATCTAAGTAACCTACAAGTGACTAAAGGAAAATACATGCAAGGAATGCTAGGTGCAAGCCTATCATGCTTGCACCAAATGATGATAGAGGCGGGATAAGAAAAATTTACCTTATATAGGACTGATCATGCCAGATCTATTGAAAATTTAGATTTTCTCAGCCCAAGCCTGGCCCATTGCATCACAATTATGCAAGAAGCAAGATAATCACTATAAGGAACATGTTGAACGTACCTATCCATTTTACTCTCTAGAAGGCTAGTGAGGACTGGTAGGAGACAAGTGAATATATCCAGAGTTATGTTATCACTTCTTTCTGTCCAAATGCTTACTACATCAGCAGAGACCTGCATTGTAGGACTATCAAGGTAACATCCAGCTCCTTGTATACTAACACTCATAAAGGAAAACTCCATAAAATACCTACAGCATGATCAGACATCTTTTCCATTGCATGGATGACGCCCCTGAAATCATTTCTTTCCCAAAGTCGGTGAACAACCTGTAAGTCACATATATAAGGTTTAGATGCAATCTCTAGGGTTAAATATCAAATGACATGCAGCAATTAAGTCATCTGAGTCCACTTCCTAGAGGTCTGGATCACTTGTTTGAAATTTAAAAATCATGCAATGATGCTATAAAGCTATGAAACTGTTTCCTGATTATGATGTCATAAAATAAGGTGCAACTTTTGGCAAAGCCAAAGATTATACTATAATTTTATATTCACATAAAGAGAAAAACTAGTCACATTTTCAGTTGCCAAACTAAACAAGTAAACAGCGATATAATTATGAAACTAGTCTAATATAGAGCTGGAAGTGGGGCCGGGCAAACCTCGTGTCGGGCTATGGTCTACGCCTGAGAGACTTTGGATCGGGTTTGGGCTTAAATGTAGAGCCCATATATTTTTCGGGCAAGGCTCACTTAGATCCTTAGCCCAGCATAAGCTCGGCCCAAGCCTGAGCCAGAATAAGGCCCAAAACTAAGCCCGAACGCTGGCCCGGAGCCATCCCGGAATCATTTCCAGAATAGGCCCAAGTCACAACATACTAGGTGGTCTATCCAAGCTATTTTGGTTCACTTCATTGTTGGGTTCCAGCCGTGATCGTGCGAGGGGCGCAAGGCGCTACATCTCTAAGACTCGAAGGCTCGAACGAATCTCAAAGGCCAATAATCTCCCATCTCCCCTCCACTAGGGTCTCCTCCGCCTCCGCTGCCTCTCCATCCTCTTTGGTCCTGTGAGCGAGCCTTGCCCTTCGAATTGTTGCCATTGCCCAGATCCCCGCCAACGATGGTGAGGGAGGAGGAAGAGCGGATCTTGATGGAGGCGAGGAAGGTGCTGCGAGCGGTGCAGATGGAAGCAACACAGGCGTGGCTGAGGAGGATCCCAAGGAGCTGCATGGAATATGCGGAGTTTGCCTAGATCTGCTGCGAGGCCGATGGTGTCAATTAGGGGCTCGGCGTCGCCCGCTCGCTCGACGAGTTCAGGGCCATCATTGTCCTTGGTGACATCATCTTCCTCCATCCCGACCTCATGAGCCCCCCTCTCCATTTTCTCTCATACTAGCTAGTTTCTTTTGATCTATTGACCTTCATTAATTAATTTAATTTATGTGCTTGTGTGTTAGTCTTCTTTTTTTTCTCTTGGTTTTGAACACCATCACTGGCTATAATGTAATTTAGAAATCGGGGAATTGGTTTCTTTCCTCTTTATTAGAGGACATTTGGGATGCTCCTGTTATGGGGAAAAATGTGAGGTATTAGGCATCAGCTTGGTATACAAGTTTTTTTTTGGCATCATTTTCGGCTAATTTGGGCCGGCCCAATCTGGTTTCAGGTGGGCCTAGGCTTCGGCTCGGGCCTGAATTTTCCAAAATTTTTGGGTCTAAGCCTAGCCCGACGCCCAACAAAATTTTTTGGGCCGGGCCCAAGTGGAGGGCTAGCCCAACCCGGCTCGTCTTGTTTCCAGCCCTAGTCTAATATGATAGGTTAAGAGCAAAAAAGCAACTGACTGGCTGCTTGTGATAACTTGTGCAGTATCAGAATTGCTTTTTCATTTTCTTTCATCATTCTAATTCTGTTTTGCATCAACAACAAGAGTGCGTATACATGGAATGCAATGCTACTAACCTCCTATTTGCAAACTCTCTAGCATGCACTCATGTTTATGCGACTTTTGCCAAAATATGGCAAGTACACAAATTTCCAACTTGGAGATAATGGTTTCTATGTACATGAATTACTTGTTTTTTTCGGATTTTATTTATATACTTTTTAAAATTTTATGCACATAAAAACAAGTCAATCATTGATAACTCGGCAAGCTAATTGTATGTAACAAAAATCTGTTTGCGCTCCTCAATGTATTTTTTGGCGTAGCTTCTGCAGATGCTTACCCAGCAGTCCAGCACCATAGATATGTAGCATACTTATAGAATGCTACTTGTCACCTGTCAGCATAACCTGTAAGTTGCTCATTTAGTTAAAGCCCAACTAGGGAGAAGTGAGGAGGTAGAATCCCCACCGTTGATTTTGCATCTTTCCTTGCTGTTTGAAAAGGAAAAGTTAAAAATCCAAGACAAAAGCAAGAGCTGCATTTCTCATGGAAAATTAACTAGATGTAACCAATTCACCAATTTGTTCAAGAGACAAACAGTACTCAAATGAATTTAAAATTAAAAACTAACGATCTAATTATTTGAAGTTCTTTTCCGAAACTTTAATCAGAAAGATTTATGAAATTGTATTAAACAATATGTTTCTAAGCCAACATGTCTCATATAATTATTATTCTTATGAACCACAACTTGGACAGAATGATAACTGCATATAAAATGATATCAAATCTATGGGATTAGGTTTGCAGGTCAGTATTGTGGGTTGTAGTATCTTCGCATGTCAAAACAATAATATCTATAAGCAAATTCATCATCACAAATCACCTGTAATTTTGTCAACCGAGTCTGTGCAGAATTTAGGAATTGTTGATGTTGTTCCATCAGATCAGCAATGGTATCTTCATCATTAGCAGAGACTGTTTCTTTTCCAACTGATGGAGGGTGCCCTCTCTGGTCAAACAACAAAACATAATAGCACATGAACAGATATATAGAGGAAAAAGAAGAAGGTAGATATACAAATAAATTAGCAAGCAATGCAAACAATAATTGGTCTACAGTAGCTGACCTATATAAACAAAGCAAACAAGGGGACCAAAAAGGCCAGCATCAGAAACGAAGTATATTATGTATTATTACTTATCAAACAAGTCAAAAAAGTTCTTAATTTGAAGATCTTAAATCTGTAACCTATACAAATACACAATTTTATTTTTGCACTTCAGGTGGATAAGCATCCTGAATTCACTAAAATTAAAGAGCCATGCAAATGCATAGAAAAAAGGAAAATCATGGGAGAACATTTGGCCAAGGATGAAATTATGCAAGAAGAAGGTCATTTCAAAATCCATCCAGTAGGATCATATGACAAAAAGGAGAAGAACAGTATGTCATGAGCAATTCCTTTTTTTAAAGGGAAAATCTAATGTACTCATCAGACAATTAACTATTCAACATAAGTATTTCATGGAACAGTTCTGCAAGAATCAAAATGATAAACAGTAAGTTTCCAACTGTTTTGTAAAAAGAATGACATGAGTCAAGAAGGTACACAGCATTATCATATATTGCTAGCAGCATAAGATTTTTATATCCATGCATTAACAAAAATATATTTGCATTTTGAGCTTGGCAAATAGATTAAGCAACTGCTTATCAATTTGAGACTTTACACTGTATAACAATGAAACTATTGTCTCATTTATTAGGGAAGCTTCATTACACAGTAGTGGTTATGAGCAGTCAGTTTGAAATCATACCAAAGAATATGAGACATTAGTAGCCGTCATGGTCTCAGAAGAACTGCTGGGTGTTGGACCCTCATAGCTAGGAGATTGTTCCCTCTTTTCCCAACTTGCAACAAGTGATCTTGTTTTACCTAGATAGTGCTCATAAAATTAAATACAGTAGGCCAAATGTCTCTCTCATATGCATCAATTGACAATAGACAGGAAAATATACCTCCTTTTGGAACTTCCACAGAGCATGTGTCCCTTGGCTTATGGGCCCTGAAGTTACCTGACACAAACACGCATATACCAATTTTGAGCATCAATCAAATTTTACAAGGCATCATACTAATTGCAGCAGCTAAAATTCTAAACTAAACACTTACAACATACATGTCAACATTTAACAAAGAGAGCTTCTTCCAAGCAAAATGCATAATTAAAAGTTAAGTAATTAAAGTAAAAACCAAAGCAATTGAGCTCCACAACCTCTATATACAGAGCATTTTTATTGAGTATCCAGAAATTTAATTTTGTTAACCGACATTTCATCTAAGTGGAGAGAATAGATAATGGTAGCTGAAATAATATCTCGTAAAATTGGTTCCTCCAATTAGTTGAGGTCCTTAACTTGGAATACTTATCAGCACCCATAGCAAGTATTAATTCTTGCATGGTTTTCAAGATTCTTCCATATGAAGAATCTTAATATATAGAAGAATTTAATAAATAGAAATAATCATTAAATCATATATATATATATATATCAAATATGAAATATTAAAGAGTTGAATATATGCCCCTTTTTCTGGCAATCTCGGGCACTCAGTAGCAGGAATCCTAGGGTGTCCCACCCACTTCAAAAGCCGACTGGAAACTGTCTGCCATGGCTGCTTCCTAAATCCTAAGCACTTCATTTCATAAATTCTTTGAATGATTTACCACCCTGCACCCACATCTGTGAATCTGCTCCCACACTTGCTCCCTAGCATGTAAGTAAGCTCTAATATGGCAAAAACATTTTGCAAGCAACGGATGTATAGGACAAACCAAGATCTGCAACCTCGGTACAGAGGACTGCACCAATCAGATACTAATACGATAAAGTACCGAGTTGAACTGTATCGATATGTGTACTAGTTCGGTACAGATTCAATATTTTTTTTTTTGATTTTAAGGTTATTTTAAAGTCTATGGATCTTTAAATTATGATTTAAGAGTGTTTTAATGTTATTTCATGTCATATAGTCTTGAGAGACTGTGCGATTGCTTAATGGATGTAATTGTAATAATTAAACATACAGTTGTAACTTAGTACGTAAATGCATATCATTGTGCGCCCTAAGTTATATTTTTTTAAGCAACAAAAAGCCCAGATGGTAGTGAATTGTTCTACTTAAGGGCATAGCATAGGTTATGAAAAATATTATCAATGGTGGGCAAAATTTATATTCAAATACTGAATATTGTGGTTATTTGTATTCAATAGTCCCTCTTCTAGATGAACTGAAGAGAGCCTCTTTCTTGGAGATCTATATGAGATCTACACATCCTAGCCTTTGTCATTCTCTACAGATATGGAAACTGCTATGATCAGGACCACCCCAATTTCAATGCCGTTTAATTAGGAAAAGGATTTTAAATTTTTATTATGAACCTAATCTTGTGGTGCAAGATACGAGTTTTTCCTTGCAAAACCCACCTTTCTTGATGTCGCATAGGGTGCAGACTGCAGACAATAGGTACTATGACTAGACCATGCCAAGCTTCTTAGGAGCCAGTGGATTCGCAAGCGAAGACTTCGACAAGTAAATAATTGATTTTATTCATATTTTATGATTTTCCAATAAATTTTCTATTGGAGACTATCAAATTTTAGCCAGTTTCCATATTGTAGTTGAATAATTCTTATATGCTTCTTTATTATTGGATCCTATTTTTAGTATGATTTTGTATTAAGTTTGATGCCTGAATTAGGGGCCATGTCCTATATATGCTTCTAATATATTGCATAAAGGGTGGCTTCTGATATATCAATAAAAAATTTCTCGGAGAGAACTTCATCAAGTGAGGGGTTCTTCAATCCAGTGTGCAATCAATTTGTCTGTTGATCTCCAAAATTTAATCCCGATGTTTGAATCATTCTACTCCCGTTATCAATTCCTTTCATAATTCTTGAAGATAGGAGAGAATGTCATCCTATGGTCTACTCCTCTCTTTCTGGTTACTGGATGGCCCGAACTGACCCAAATCAAGAGGCCAAATCGACTTGATTCCACACCACTTTCGGCCGGTATGCCCCAAAACCCGGCGGTTTGGTTCGGTTTGGTAGACCATGGGACAAACACTAGCAACATAGTTACGAGAATTGTATTCATGTTACAGTTATATGGTTTCATAATATGATGCATTAATTCAATCTATCAGACAAGGTCTTAGTAAATGATAAATATGCAGTGTGGATTTTTTATTGATTTTTCTCTTGAATATTATTTTTTATAGAAAAACAAATTAACACTTGGTTATTGACTACTAAATAAAGTAATAACCACAATATACAAACAGAACAAGAAGCACTTAACATATGCATAACCAATCTTACCACCAAGGTGCAAGTGCTACAACTACCATAACAAGAATTATAACACCATTGTGATTGGGAAGTAGAAAAGTCTAATGTCATAAGGCTATGCTTTTGCATCTAAATGATAAGAGACACTTAGAAAGGAAGGCTGAAATGTAAATATCATAGTCTGTAACAAAATTTAAGGAAAGAAAGTTATATGAATAGGCAAAGCTTTTGACTTCAACCAGTTTAACATACTACAGCATCAACTAAGGAGTCAATTCATATGCAGTGAAAAGTATAGAGGCAAGAAAAAATATAGATGAGCAAATGTGTCATCTGACTCTGTTTTGATTGTTTTTTTGGGGGTAAGAGTGTTCTGATATTGTCAATTTATCAACAATATTGCACCACTGACGACTAATAAAAAGGTGCCAGTGAAGATCAAATAAAGTCTTCATTGTTGCAAGGCTTAAAGAGCTTTATTCTGCACTAGAAATAGAGAGAACAGAAATGATGAAAGCAACTGAAAAGAAATCAGGACACCGAAAATCTGATAATGAGAAGACGCATGAAAGTGGCACGCAAAAAATGAGGCCCACATAAAAAGCATCTAAAAGCAATATCTACAATAATTTTTTTTTACATTATGTTAAATTACTAAGATTCTGGACATACCATTTTCATGGTTGTAACTTGTGCTTGGCTCGGTCAACAGACTTGCTCCCAGCTTCCCAGTCCCAGTGCGTTTAACATCATCAAGGCTATGTTCTCCAGCACTCACTGGAGGATCTACACCACTGCCTGCAGATTGAAAATTTTGGCCCAAAACTTCATTTGATTCAGAGTTTTTATTTCCCACAAATCCAGACTGAATGGAAATATCCGATCTATCCGAATCATCCCTAATATTTGATAACTTCCGGAAATCAGAAAACTTTGACTGGACACTATATGGTAGCGTTCTTCCAGCACCAGTTTCTTTTCTAGAATCAGAGCCCAGCTCCACTCTCGAGCTAGTTCTGGGGACGATAACAGGTATCACATCATTCTTATTGAAGGTCTGAATATTGGTTGTACCATGACTCTTTGATGAACTTCTCTTGAGAGTTGGAGCACCAGGTGTTGCTGCTGAATTTGCTGCAGTTATTTTTGCGCCAGTGCTCGATCCAATCCTTTGAGGGGTGCCGGGGACACTTCCAGTAGCTTTGGTTTTGCAAAGGAATAAAAAACGAAAATTATTTCAATTATTTTATATTGCTTCAAACATCTCGAGTACAGAAACTACATGAACATAAGCACATTAGAGAAAGAAGAATAACCTACATGAAGCGGGTTTTGTCTCCTTGACTGCTGGCTCCAAATTTTGTGAAACTGATAGCCTCCCCATACTTGCCTTTAAACTGTTGTCAGCTTGCAAAGATAAATTACCGCTTGAAGTAGATTTTGGTTCTGAATGACCATTTGACCTTGCAGCAGTAGCAACTGCATATGGCTCAATGCGCTGTAATCCAAGAGGTCAGGTACTCTTATAAAACAGTATCAACTTTATCAAATTTTAAAATAGGTCATATCTCCAAAACGAGATTTGTTATCGAACCAATGAGACTTAAGAGAAATAGAGGAATATTAGACCATACCGAAAGGTCCACGACCCAAACTCCAACACAACTTTGATTATAAGAACATCCAAGAAGTTTTCCCTCATGAGTGTTCAGGTCTGACAGTCTGGACCAACCAACATCCACAGCATCATGACATCTTACTGGTTCCCAGGAGAAAACCTGAACAACAATTAAGGTAAATATTTGAGCTAAGTTCATGGAAACAGACAGAAAAAATGAAACTTACCTTCAGACTTTCATGCAATCCACAAAGAAGAGTTCTCCCATCAGGATTGAATGTCATCGAACGTACACCAGTTGTCTGGAATTCAAAAATTAATGATGCTTCAATCATTTATATTAAGAAGTTAAACACTAAAGGCAGGATATTTCATTCTTCATTGTTTAGTAGCATCAACAATTTGAAACAAGATTAAATACTGAAATAAGATGCAAAGAAATTGCTCGGATGGGTCACTGGAACGCCTCTACCAAAAGAGAACACAATGAAGCAGTAATTTAGGACTTCAGTGGAGTCTGAAAAATACAAAGAAGAAGTTGAAAGACAGTCCTTTTTACTGCCAACATTCAAGATACATATGGAGGAGCACTGAAAAGTGGAAAACTTGTTTTTCCATGAATAGGTGAGAGTTTACTTAGGGTTGGAACTCACAGAAGCTCTTTAACAAATGAATTGATAGCAACATCTCAAGGAGCAGTAGATATGAATAAAGGTCTGTTGGGATATAATATCTGAAACTCCAAATTGGATAAGGTTTGTCTATGATGACAGAGGATATGGCAGATAATTCCTGCTTCAGAAACCACATTTGTTACTGAAAAAGTTAAAATTACCGAAATTACTATGAGAAGCCAAAAAAAAATAAAAATATAAGGATGGAATCCAAGAGCAAAAATCAATAAATGATACAAAATAAGGCAAATTCGCTACATCAAACTCTTAAATTTCAAAACCAATATTCCCACACTAATCCATCCCCAATTATTTCAAATACAAAAAGCCTGTCATTCTCATAATTTATTAACCATGACTTCCTTAATTTTTCTTTCAGGAGGCTAATTCTCTTTCAAAATTGCATAATAAAAGGGGATAAGTTGCAGTTCTTCTTCGTCCATCCAACCACAAAGGCCCTTCTACCCCAACAGGCAAGTGATATTTGAAAATCTTTCAAACACATCCAGAGGATGTCACAACTTCTCCTGATCTCCTATAATCACAAAGCCATCCTGAATTATGTGAAAAGATGAGAATCAAATTTATTTCCACATTCTGAAAGCAACAGTTGCCATTTAAGACCACCCTTCCTTGGGAAGAAAAAACCAAAAGCTGCAATAAAAAAAAAAGATATTTTCATGTGAAGAGGGAAAAGCAATCATGATAATGCTGGCCATTTTAGTGAAGCCCCAGGAACTCTGATATCAAGTCTCTTGTTGAGGAAGGATCTTCCAAGGTAGACAGCACCAAACCATCTTATGCCCCTTATTAGAAGTCCAGGTGTCTGTCTCAAAGTAAGATCCAGACAACCCATATTTTCAAAACATTATCTTCTGACCTGGATCCCCTCAAATATAACCCCAGCCCTTTAAAACTCCCACTTCTCTAGGGCTTTACTAAGCAAAATCGAAGTTCTATGCCTAATAGAATCAATATCAATATCACCAATATTCGCAATACATAATAAAGAAAACATGAAATAATAATGGGGCCATTTAAGAGAAAAGTTAGACAAAAAACTAAATGAGTATAAATATCCATAAAATATAAAAGTCAATGCTGATAAAGTTATAAAATACCTCAGGCCCAGCAGATCCAATCAATTCAAATGTTTCAAGGTCCCAGAATTTTACAGTTTTATCAGCTGAACCTGCATAAGTTTTAAAAAGAAATCAATAAATATGTTACTAAAGAAAATTTAGAGCATATTCTCCTGATTCTTAACATAGAAACAGAGTTCTACATATAATTATGTATCTGAAGAAAAAAGCAGCTATGTACCAGCTGACTGTATAAGAAGACCCTTATCATAAAGTGGCACAGGTATGCACATGATAAACTTTCCATGTAACTGATAGAGATAATGTTTTCAAAAGAAAGTGCACGACACAATTCAACATTATTTGTTAGTACAGAGCATGCATTAAAAAAATAAAAGTAAAAGAGATCATGATTACAGAAAAATGGTAGCATAAATGAAAGAATTGCTGGGAAAATCAGCTTAGAAATATCAAACTGCAATGGTCTACCGAAACAAGAATGAGAAGGTCAAATCACAGAATACATTAAAATGACCAACTTGAACCAAGATCCTGTTATTCATTAAAAACAATGAGTTCCCTTCTCTGAACTTGAACTTTTAGAACTTCAAGGATACTCCGTTACTTGTTCTTCACTCCAATGTTGCTCCAAAGCCATTTCATAATGCACTATTCTGTTTTTCAACAAACAAAACGTTGAACGAACTAGTTCCTAGATGCAGATATTCCCACGTCCCAAGTTTAAGGGATGTGAAAGATCAGACAGTGCACCCTTACCTACCAGCGACATCCAAGTGCATGTAACATTTGGCACAAATTAGTTACTTTCACACTAGCATATTCCAAAATAAGAAACTCAAATGCATTTATATACATACATACATATAATATTATATAAGTAGTGAGATGGGCCCCTTCAACAAAAGTCAGGCTAGGTAGCACCATAATTAGTACTCCTTGAGCTAATCCCTCATTGTTTTAGTGCATTAAGCTCGGGAGTATATTTATTTGCTAATATGATGGCCGATCATAGTTCAGTAAAGATTTTAAGTGGGATACTCTTGACACCTAATCCGTTTTGAATGAGACCTTCAAATAGGATTGATGCAGGTATATAAGCTGGGAAAGAAAGTAGAACATAGAGATAGAGATTCAATCCCGGTAGTCAGAAAGAAGCCTTGCATAATAAGGGTTAAACAGACTTAAGTACGTTCCACTAGTTAAGTATAGGCCAGCTTTCTTTTAAGTGAAAGTGCAGGTTAAAGTCAAGACTAAACTAATGTAGTGACTAGGGCACAGTTTGCGGAGGACGACCATCATTGGAAGGGGTCTTCTGAGATAGGTTCCATCCAACTTGCATCGGATCAGGAAGACGGACCTCAATGGCACCCACTTGGATTTCTTCTTCCATAGTAGCTGCACTGGGAGTGGCAGCTGCCATCATATATATATATATATGTATGTATGCACGTATAAAGTTATGACATCTCAGGTCATCCCCTTCCCATTCTAGCAATTTGTTTTAAGTCTAAAATAACATCTATTAGTGTCCCATTCACTTTATTCAGCTGTGGCCTTACCCATATGCAAATCATTCCACACATAAACGACATGCACATGCAAATCATTCCACACATAAGGACATGCACAAATAAAGTATGGATGTGACGACCTACTAAGTTTTCTTAAAGTATGTCACATTAGATGCTTCTAGACGCCATGAAGCTTGACATTCATTTCACATGTTCAATTAACAGCTATTGCACAAGACCAAAAAACTGAAACAATTGGTACCGCTGCAAACATAGAATAAGTGATTGCTAATTAAAGCCATCCTTGAAAATTGAATTTGTCTCATACTTGAACTCCCATTCCTTGTCCATTTAAACCATGATGCAATCTTGTACCATTCCACTCCATAATTTCTAAGCAAAAAAAAGCTAAATTGAGGATATTTTTGGTAACCTTAATGCTTGCCTTTAAAATTCTTCTACCCTTCAATAAATAGATTTATTTTGGATTATATAAAATCAAATGAATATGTAAAGTCAGAATATAGGTATTTTAAATGGCAAATTACTCTTCACTGAAGAAAATAGTCAAAATATTTTGCTCCCTAAGGCTGGTTCCTAAGGTCTGTCAATGTCGTACATACATTTAATTTGTTAGTCTTGAAACTTATAGACAATATAAAAAAAAGTCAATAAGTTCCCTTAAATTCACTTTGCATATATCTTTTGCTTTTATTTCACCAATTTTAATTGCCAAAAAGGACAGCGAGAATGCATGTTCCAAGATTTCTTCTCAAGAAATGAGGCTCCCGCCATTGCAAAGTTTAGGGAGGGCTAGATACTCGCAGCCTTATCTCCAAATATGGAGAGGCTGTTTTTGTATTTCAAACACACTACCTCTAGATCACAACAGAGCAACCTTACCGTTGCATCATAGCTCACCCTCAAAATTCCTTCTCAAATTTCTTTGAATTGTATCATGCACCTGATTGATCTACTAAGCATTAACACTCTCATTAAAAATATAATTGAGAACTATTCTATCTAACCTGTTGCAAGGAGAAACTCATGAGGATGAAAATCTATGCACTGAATTTGACCCTCGTGGCACTTGAAATCATGCAAAAGCTTCCCAGCAGTCAGATCCCACAGCTGTAGAGACAAGAATTTTAGAGCAAGGCTTATAATAAATAGGACTACACAGGTGCAACTAGGAATGCATTACAATTTTAAGTGACAATAAAAGCACATTAAAAATGTATGAGGAGGCCTTTCTCATTTATATGAGATTGGCTATACTATAATTTAATTCTTTATGAGAAATATTAAATAAGGGGTGAATGGGAACAAATTCTAGATTTCTTTTTGCGAATTTGTTGGAACTATCAAAGCGAGACACCAGTCTTTACCTTCACGATATTATCTTCCCCACCAGAAACAATCCACCGACCATCAGGAGTAAATCTAATAGCATTAACCCCTCGAGTGTGCCCTTTGTATGTGTGAATGCATCCCTTCCTTCTTATGTCCCATATCTTTAGATTTGTATCCAATGACCCAGAAGCAAAGAACTCCCCAAATGGATGAAAGTCAACCGATATACAATTTGACCTGTGTCCTGTGAGGGTGCGAACAACTGAAAAATAAAGCCCAAAGTCAGCCATTGCCAGGAAGTAGTCACCATCACTAATTCAGTTTTCATGAGTATTTTAAACATTCTGCAGGAGTGGGATTAGGTCCATACCCTTTGCCTCCTCCAAATCCCACAACTTTATTGTGCCACTGGCTGCTCCTGCAGCCACCAATACTTCTGATGAATCAAAACTTACTGACTCAATTGCGCTTGTATGGCCAGATAGGTTCTGCAGGTCACCAGAAAAGGAATGCCACACAATTAAAACAAATGCTTAGAAAATCCACAATCCCATTGCAAAATTTGAACATTTGAACCACTTTGAGACAATACATAAAGGGAAATGCGAAGTAAAGAGCAAAAGGGACAAATAGGCACCCACCAGTATAGCGTTGGGCTTTCCAATAGCCCAAATATTGACCTTGTGGTCTTCTCCTCCCGTAACAAGAACTCTCGAGGTTCTCCTCCCAATCTTGAGGCAATTGACATTGGAAGAATGTGCCACAAACTCCTCTACATTTAACGTGGTCAAGGCATACAAATTTCAAGTCCCAGATAGCCGAAACCCAGATTTTTTTTTTTTTAACTTCTACCATTAACACCACTATCAAGTATCACAGAAATTTCAGCAGTGTGAAGAACCAAAATCAAAAATAAAGAAAGTAAGATCTCAGACATCATATCCAAATTCATGATCACTTCTTTTAAACGAAAGCAGAAAAAGAGCAGAAGAGGTCACATAAATAAGAATAAAAAGAAAGAAAAAAAACGATCTTTCAATCCAAGAATGTACTTCGCAAATTGATAACGAGCAAACCCTAGGCCGATTTCTTTTTTCTTTCATCGAAAAAGAGAAGGGCTAGAGAAAGGATACGTAGCTTGTAGGCGCGCTTGGTGGCCGCCATCAAAGTGGCGACGGAAAATCCAAGAACAGCTCCTTCTTCCTCGTCTTCTAGGGATCCAACAACGCCAACACTCTGAGCCGACCTCCCCCTCTCTCATCTTAGATCGGACCTCTTCCGTGCCCAACGGATCTCAAGGAAAAACCCCAGCATTTCTCCGCTTCCAAAATATAGACAAAGATCGGTCCCCAATCCCCCAAGAACCAGTCTACTGTCGAGCAAAACGTCCTCCTTTCATGGAATCGCCGCCGCCGCTCGCCGCTACTCCGCCCTATAAACCTCCGAAGGGTATTACTGGCGGCCAGAGAGATTGTGCCTTTCCTCGCTACTTTCGATACAGGCGAAAGCGAGAGCGCGCCCGAGAGAGAGAGAGAGAGAGAGAGAGGAGGAGGAGAGGGAACAAGAAATGGAGCTTCCTCGGAAGGCTGGTTGGGTTCAAAAACAGAAACCTTCTCCCCCACCCCCACCTCAACGCACCCTCCTCCTTCTAAACTACAGTAGCACCCACATGATCTACTTATTAATATATGACACTAATTTTAAATTGAAATGAGCCCAATAAATAACATATATTTCTTAAATTATAAGTTCATAATTATTAATAAATTTTTAAAATTTTAAGACACCTGTGATAATAATTGAGACAATATTGCATAAGGTTAGTATCAGATCTAGATATCATTTAAACCCATTCATTCTAAATTACCTTTTTTTTCCCCTAATTTTTTCATTTTTTTTTTTTGGTTCTCGTTGATCTTTGCCCTTTGTTTTTTATTCTTTTTCCTAGGTTACTTTTTTGAGAGTGCGGTATATTTTCTTTTTTTTCAATAGAAAGTGGAGGAAGTGAGAAACTTCCCTTAAAATTATATTGATATTTTATAAAAGAATATTGAAAAAAAAAACATAAAGTGAGTACCTAGAGAAGGAGAGACAAATTAAGCGAAAGAACCTTATGATTTTGAAATGATTTAGCGGAACATAAGTTATGCCACATTGAGAAGAAGTTGAAGATTTCTACTTATGAAAGATCCTGAAATTTCTTTTGTGCTAAATAAGAGCTATAAATATTTGATCCCATCCTTTTCTTATGGTAGGCTGTACTTTTCTTCTCCTCTATAATGACACTAAAATTTGATGAAGAGATGTGAAGGACGTGCACAACATTAAGAACAACCATTGTTGACTCTCCATCCTTTTTTGGCCAATATTTTATCTATATGAAATTTGTTCATCAAAACTACCACACAAAAAAATTTGCTTTCTCTAGCACACTAGCCTATCAACATGTTAACAACATATACTTGGCTCCTTGGTTATTTTCTCTATGTGCTTGGTTCTTTGGTCCCTCTCTCTCTCTCAAATTTTGTAAAATAACAAATAATAGTATATATGGAGGGCTAGGATTGGGTGGGGAGCTATGCTTGCGAGACATGCTAAGCCACTAATCTTTAATTGACATGTGGCTTTTAGTTTTTTTTTCTATGGTTGAAAACTACTAAACGTTGATCATATTGTGTTTGCGGACAAAAGGTACCTGCAGTGTGAACTACAATTCACAGCTTTTAAATTTTGGGCCCTCTTTGAGTTAGACCACCAAGTGCTTGGTTGAATGGTATCTCCCCTTGCCATTTGGGTAGAAGGGTGGGATTCGATTCGAGTTAGGGTCAGCCCCTAAGGGTGAGGCATTATTAAGATAGAAGATATTGAAATTAGCCTCTCCTGATCTATAGAAGAAAAAAAAAAAATCCTCTTCGAACTAGATGTAAGACCTATATTGGCCATTTGTAGTTTATGATCTCCATGCAAAAGTGCATCTAACAAATCTCTGTACCATTTTAGGCCTTTACCATAGAGTTAAAAGCCATGCTTGATAAGGTGGTTATCTTGAGTGGGTTTTTGACTTTGTTTGATTTGTTGGCTTAGTGTGTTATGATATTTATGTGACCGAAATGCAGTGTCATGCTAGAGATTACTAACCTAAGCAACCTAGGGGAGCCAAACTTCTTTTTTTCAGTTGAAGCAGGACAAGTAAGGAGGGACCAAAAGTTCCTGCTCTTGTATGATCCATCCAGCAATGGCATTAAGATACTACTGTGTAGATCGCGACGCCTTGATAAATCGAGTATTATTCTGCTGAAAAAGAGAAAGTAATCTATCCTTGATATATAGATAATGCACCAACATGATTGCTTTCAACTCACAGTTTAATCATTCTGATCCACAACTGATGTCATGTGTTTGCAAATTTCATTTGGCCCATGGTAGGAACATGCTATTCAAACAATTGATGATTCAATGACCTAGCGAAGTCGATTACATGGTTCCATTCACATTGTCGTTCCTCCGACTGTTTATTTCTGAAATTAATCATGTATTTTGAGAGTGTTGAGGGGAATCTAGGAGTGTTATAGACAATGTGAATGATTTCATCATGTGATTTCATTTATGAATTACAAACATGAGTATGAGAACCCGTGCAGGTATATGTTTAGTCCTATATCGATTATTCATTGGAGAAATATTGGGTAGTTATATAGGACTAAGAAACCCCTAAAAAATACTTTTCTACTAACCTTAATGGATAAAGTCTTAGGCTGTGACAATTAGTGTCACACGCTAATAAACAATAAGATAAAGGACAAGATCAGGCAGAAGGACTTGATGCTAGGCATTCCCCATCATAGATGTATGAGGAGAACTCCAGTTAGATCTTCTGTCATTGCTAGGGATGGATGTTCAAGGCTATGCTGTAACACTAGAGTTGTCCCACATGAGGCTCACTAGGCATGGAACAAGAGAAGTGTAAGTTAAAATGGATCCAGTCATGCGGTTGGAGAGTCCCATTCAGAAACCTGCTGTACCCTTTGGCTAGATCTCATTCAGACCTTTCCTCCTCCCATTTATCATTTTTTAATTTGAAGGAACAAATCAACAATGGTCTGAAGTACCTATACATACGTTGGATATATAATATAAAGGAGAGGACATGAAGGCTTTCCTTTTTTTTCTCTCTCTCTCTCTTTGCTGAGAGTCATTAAGGCTTCCTTGGTGAAGCATAAATGAGAGAATACTCACCTCTGCGGATGGTGGTGTTCTAAAACTCAACCAACAAATAATGTTTTTCTGGGAGTAAAGCGACGAATCCGGTAAATGATTGAGGGCGACCACAAGAGGTATGATGAGGAATGAGGTGTCTGGCCTTCTAATGGCGCATGCTTGTCTATAGTAATAAAACCCCCAAGCAAGCTCATAAAATCTTGGATGGGCCACAAGACCTTTGAATCAATCATAGACTTCTCTTTTAATAGGCAACAGCTTCGACACATTATAATGTACCACA